>NW_026112219.1:0-37500 GCF_024679095.1 Eriocheir sinensis
CTTTGCTCTCTTCAATCTTTGCAGCGTCTGTTTAAAACTTATATTCATTGATAAACTCTCCTTTTTTGCCAGACACTTTCATTTTCTATTCTTTCTCATACTCAGCTTAAAATTCACACACAAACTCATAACGTCTGACAGTCTCTGCTCTTCAATCTCTCCAGCGTCTTTTCGTAACTTATAGTCATTGATAAACTCATTTTTTGCAGCCATTTCCCTTCCCTCATTCCCCAATACAGGTTTAATTCACACACAAACTCATAACGGCCGACAAGCTTTACACTCTTTAATCTTTGCAGCGTCTTTTTTAAACTTATATTCATTGATAAACTCTCCTTTTCCGCAGCCACTTCACTTCCCTCATTCCCCAATACAGGTTTAATTCACACACAAACTCATAACGGCCGACAATCTTTACACTCTAATCTTTGCGGCGTCTTTTTTAAACTTATATTCATTGATAAACTCTCATTTTCCGCAGCCACTTCACTTCCTCTCGTTCCCCAATACAGGTTTAATTCACACGCAAACTCATATAACCGCGCACACGCCTTTCTTTTCAGTCTAAGTATAGCGTCTTTCAAAAACTTACGTTCTTGGATACACTTCCCTCCCTCTCATAGCTAACACTTCCGTTCTCTATCGTTTCTCAGTACACTTTCAATTCATACACGCACTCATAAAACTCCTACACGTTGCTTTTCAATCCGCGAAACGTCTTTTGAAATTAAATTATTGTAAACTTTCAATTCTCTTATTACACTTCACTCCTTCTTTCCTCTCAGCTTTTAATTCACCACCAGAACTCTGACACTATTACACTTTGCTCTTCACTCATCACGCGTCTGTAACAACGGACGTGTGCTTTCCTCTCCCTTTACGGCTTAAGTTTATTGACGAACTCTTTAAATTCCCAGTGCCTGCTGAAACATCCAATGTAGTTGTTTGGTTATGCAGTTATTTCCTCTTACTCACTAAGATTTTAATGATGTAATTTTCAACACTCACCGCTTAAGTTGATGACTATAAAAAAGCCATTCACTGACGATTTTTTTTTAATTGCTCATAAGTTCGATTTGTTGTTTTGATACGCATTTCTTTTCTCTCATCCCTGCGATTTTACCAATTCATGGATATAATTAGACCATTTAGTAACTACATCTCGACGCTTTCTTTTTTAGGTTCATCTTAGCTTTTCCCACCGAGTTTTTTTGCGGTCATGTTACAAACTCTCGCCCTGTCAGTTATTTTCGAGAAGCTTAAAAAACTAAATTGTTTTTTACAGCTTATTCCTTTAAATTCCACATTATTATAATTTCAATCGCACTTTTTTCAGGAGGTTTACGTGCAACATACTATAACCATCAAGAAGAAAAAATAAATGTTGGATGTAACTATTAATTCCTGGAAAGAGTATTAGAAAGCTGCTAGGGAACGAGCTCCGGAAGAAAAGTGATATTAAGTCGGAACTGATGTTAGAGTACAGTAGATGGACTTAGGAGGAGGAAGACCATGGGATATGGGCATCAGCTCTTTATAGCTGAAGACATATTCCTAAAACATTTATATATTCCACCGTCGCTGCGTTGGTCTTACCTCCACTGAATTAAGAATCACACGGAACACAATAAAAAATAAAAATCCAACCTCTGAATTGCGATCGCTTCAATTCTGCTACATTTCCTCTCCATCTTCCATCAAATACATTTCTTTGCACAAATCACCTCGCGTCACCTTTTACAGGCACCCCGTCCTTCTTTTACCTCAACCCCGTGCTTCTGCCTTTTAAATTTTCACCACAAAGGACATTTACATCACCCGCATGAGGGACCAAATTTAAATCGATCAATAACCTCGAGATCTGCCATCACTAAGCCCATAAATGTCCCCGTGTGTGTGTGTGTGTGTGTGTGTGTGTGTGTGTGTGTGTGCATGTGTGTGTACGTGTGACACCACCTGTCTCCCTACACGTCCATGTACGTCTGTTGACAGCTCAGTTTTTATGTGCACACCTGTGATTGTGTGTGTGTGTGTGTGTGTGTGTGTGTGTG
This sequence comes from Eriocheir sinensis, assembly GCF_024679095.1. Taxonomy (NCBI): domain Eukaryota; kingdom Metazoa; phylum Arthropoda; class Malacostraca; order Decapoda; family Varunidae; genus Eriocheir; species Eriocheir sinensis. The sequence continues at coordinate 2,052 of NW_026112219.1, forward strand.
TGTGTGTGTGTGTGTATGTGTGTGTGTTCCCCTTCCCCCTCCCCCTAACTTTTACAAACATCCACGTCATATTTTTTCTTCTATATTTACTGGCACCAAGTTTACAATCGCTTTACCTGCAAAAAATTCGCAGCATTTTTACACCTCAATAAGTCCAAGAGCCGCGACCTTGGAATTCCACAAGCTGATGCAAACACCGCCAGCGCATGACTCCCGTGCATAAATATGAATCCCACGGACATTCTTTCTTTACTGCGCTCCGCTCAACACCTCGTGAAGTCTTTTTTAGGAGGTAGCTGGGGGATATGTTCTGACACAACGCAATAAAAAACATATGTCTTGAAACAAAGCGGGATTACTGATACTTGTACGAATGGTGGTTGCTGCTACTATGCTACTACCACTACTACTACTACTGCTACTGCTACTACCACTACCACTGCTGTTCCGACTACAATATTTTTATTTATATTTTTTTTTTCATTTTACGTTTCGCCCCCAGCCCGTTGTTGGCGCGGGCAAGTGTTTATAATTGCTATATTGCTTGACTCTTGTTGCTCATCATTGACCTATTTTTTAGCGCAGAGAGATGAGAGTCCGGCTTGAGAGGCCACTTTAGGCCACTCAGCGGTGACAGAAAAATCAGCTCAGCTGGCACCAGGCGGAAGTGAGCTAGCGTCTTCCTGGACACATCGCGCGCGCTGTCACGCTAACCTTTCAGCCACCACCTACCATAAATATAACTAATAATAATAATAATAATAATAATATGATGAACAAAATCAAAAAGAAAAAAGTAACTGATGGAAAGAATTTCAAAGAAGCAACGAAAAACGGTGAAAAGCGAATATCAAAGAATTAAAGGAAGAAAAGAGAAAACTTAGGAAGAAGGAGGAGGAGCAGAACAGGAGGAGGGTAGAACAAGGCCATGAAGCGCCGCATATCACATCGTCAAACTGTGGTTTTTGACGAAGAAGTCGAATAAAATGTAAATCGAGTTCTCACTTGTTTACACGCAACCCGAGAGAGAGAGAGAAGTAATTAATTATATACATTTCTCTTTCTCTCTCCCATTCCTCCTCCCTCTAAATCGTCCGCCAAAACCTATGTAATTATGTGAGAATTGAGTGCCGAGCTAAAAGGGTTTTACCACTTAGGAACCCTAAATACTGTTGTTATTGTGTGTGTGTGTGTGTGTGTGTGTGTGTGTGTGTGTGTGTGTGTGTGTGTGTTGGCCATGGACAGTAGATAGACAGGTAAATATGTAGATACCAGTGTAGATGGGCCGACGCATACAGAAAAGCACAGATAGATAAGTAGAGAGATAAATAATTAGATGAATATATAGATCAGAAAATTAATAAATACAGACAGACATAAACAAACAAACGAACAAAACAAACAAGACAAAACTAAGCGACAGACTAAAAGAAACCTTAGCAAATAAACAAACAGACAGAGACAGACAGACAGACAGAGAGACAGAAACAGAAAGAAAGCAGGTGCGTTGACGTCAGTGTGTGTAGTTCTATTAATTGGTCACACTCAGCAAAAGGTGACACAAAGGAGGAACACATGAATTTAAAACTTTATAACTTCCCTAATGACTGTTTACACACGTGTTGAGAGGGGATCAGGGTATGCTCCACCAGCCGAGGGAGTGATTACAAATACACGGACCGTCACACCTCTGATGATAATTGCCCCAGGTGCGTTGCTCGAGGTGAAGGAATTGAGAGGCCGCCACGCGTACTCTGCTGGGGAGGGATAATCGTGAGGTACACTGACGTCACGCTTCTAATGATTATTGCTAAGGTGTAAATCGTGTGTCAAGATGAGGGGGTCAGGTGTGCAGTTTTGTAGAAGGCATACCTGATTCAATTCAAGAAGTTACATTCATTTTTCTCTGTTGATGGAAGTAAAATCCCATAAACCCAAAATAAAGTAAATTACGTGGATTATGATAATGATTTTGCTAGATTTGCTCAATGTTCTGAGAGTGAGAGGTCCAGGTGTGGTTTGTAGAAGGCATACCTGATACAGAATTAAAAGTTACATTCATTTTTTTTTCTATTAATGATAAATCCACATAAACCTGAAAAATATAGAAAGTAATATACATGGAAGGAATTTAACGAGCAAAAAAAAAAATTGTGTTTATTCAAGCCAAAAGGAAAATAAATGATAAGGAATAAGTTCGGAATTGTATGACCGCAAGAAATTCGCTAAATGATTCCTGCTATAAAAAAAGGAAATTAAAGCTGAACCTTGAATGACCCCGGCAACCTAAGATGAACAGCTGGGTGAGATGCGCGCAACTGCCAGGGCCAGATTCGAACCTGGGACCAGGTTCGACCACACCTAGACCACAGGAGAGCGGGAGAATAGCTAATGTCATAGGCTCTTGAAGTGATAGCATATATTTCCCTACTCCTGATATTTCCATTTGACTGTGTTTCTCTCATCCCTACCATCTTTTCATGCTGTTCAGGTTAGAGGAGAAGCAAGGGAGGGATTAAGGGAGGAAGGGGATGGGGAAAGCTCTCAAATTTATATATATTACTTCTGATAGATACTTGATTTTATTTTATGCTTTTTCTCATATGTGCATTAACACCCTTTTAACTCCTTGCTTCAGTTAAGGGATGGAATAAGGGGAGAGGAAAAGAAGGAAGAGAAGGGAATGGCCAGAAGGCTCTCAAATTCATCCTCTTTCTCCTACTGACGGTTTTAAAATTTTCCTTTCTATCCTCTCTATCAACTCTGTGTCAAGGCTATATTTCTTTCTCTCACTGTTCACGTTGGTAGTCTGAGGTGCATGGTATTTCTTTCTACGCGCTCAAATTTATGAGTCAAAGTTATCATTCTTTTTCTCTCTTCTTGTCTGTTTATTATTTCTGTATTCCTCTTATTACTGTTTTGAATAATGTCCATAATTCTTCCATTTATTGTTCGTTTTGTTGTTTAGTTTGCTTCGGTTTCTCTGCGCGTCTACAAATTATAGGCAAATAGTTCTGCTTCTCTTTCTCTTTGTTTATTGTTACTGGTTTTATACATTCCAATTATTATTATTTACGTTCTAGCTATACCTCTTCCTCTTACTGTTCTTGCTGTTCTTCCTACGGTATTAGTTTTCTGCATGCTACAGAATTATGGGTGACCAATTATTGCTTCTCTATCTCTTTTCTCTTTACTCTTTTCTACAGTTTTTATCTTATGACTGTTTTAATACTCGTAATGTTCCAGATCCTTCACTTATACGCCTCTTCTTTCTCCTCAGTCCTGTATCATTGTTGTTTTGTTTTATCCTGCTATCCCCTTCCCTCTCATGTCCTTTTCTTTCTTATTAGCTTAACGTTAGTACTCTCCTTTTAATGGTTATCGTCAGTCTCTGTTACTCGTCACTTAATTTGCTTCCTTTAATCAACTACCTCTTTCTCTTGGCTTTTGTATCTAGAGTTGTTCCTCTTGTAACACTTCATCTCATATCCATTTTCCTTTTCTTTTATTTTCAGCCCTCCTCATACCTTTTATGGTTATCAGTCTCCATGTTACTCGTCTTGCATCAACTTCCTTTAGCAATCAACTACCTCTTTCTCTTGTTTTTATCTAAGTTGTTTCACTCTTGTATCATTTCTAAATCTCATATCGTTTTCCTTGCTCTGTTTAGTAAGATTTGCTCCTTTACTTTTTATGTTTGTCAGTCTCTGTTACTCGTCACTAGAATCGCTTCCTTTAATCAACTACTACTCTTTCTCTTGTTTTTATCTAAGTTGTTCCTCCTTGTATCATTTCCTCTCCTATCATTTCCTTGCTCTATTTATTAGTTACTCCTTTTCCTTTTGCTGGTATGTCAGTCTCTGTTACTCGTCTTGCATCAACTTTCCTTTAATCAACCCTACCTCTTTCTCTTGTTCTCTTGTTTTATCTAAGTTGTTCCTCTTCTATCATTTCCTCTCATATCATTTTCCTTGCTCTGTTTATTAGTTACTCCTTTACTTTTTATGGTTATTGTTACTACTCCTGTTACGTTACCTCTTGTGTTGCTTCTTCTTCTTTCTCCTATTTGCTATCGTACTTGCTCACACTCCTCTTGTATCTCATTCTTTTATATGCTTTTTTTCTCTATTCTCTTTTTACGGTAAAGGAATCAGCTCAAGAGTGAAAACTAAAAACACATATGGATCCTATACCACAAAAAAGCCTCGTCGCTGTTTCACTCTTCTTGTATCTTCTCTTTCTTGTATGCTTTTTTACCTTTTACTTAATATTATCGCTGCTTTTCCTCCTCTCGTGTCCCTTTCCACGCCTTACAGAAGCACGGGGCAAGGCAGCGCAAACCACCTGTTTGCCACTATTTCTGTTTGGTTCACGCGAGTCTCAGTGTAATTATCACGCGTCGCCAACGATGAGGGAAGATAAGGGAAAATACACGAGAAAATATCCCCTCTTTTCCGCCCTCGAACACGTAGTTACCAGAGAGGAAGGTTGACGGACACCTGAAACACAACACTGAACGACGAGGATCTGCCTTTTGCAACGGCACTCATTAACGGTAAACAGGAATAACTTTGAAAACAACGAAAGAATAACCCATGTTCTCAGGAAGTCGACGGGAAGAGAACTGAGTGGCCCTTCCTGGTATCAAGAGAGGAATCAACGAAAGAAAGTTCCCGAAATACACAGAATACCGTATCACAAATATCAACCTAACAATGCAGGAAAGAAGAAATCGGAATAACTTTGAGAGCAACGAAAGGGTGACATATGTTGTTCTCAGAGTCGACGAGTAGAGAAGAACTGGGTGTTACCTTTCAGTATACTTAAAGAGAAATCAACGAAGAAGAAAGATTGTCGAAATAATAAACTTGATACAATTTACAACAAGCTTATTAGAAACACACCTGAGATTATATAGGAAGAGTTATGGCGTTATGAAGAACTGAATATTTCCCTGCCACCCACAGGGCACGTTACCAGAGAGGAAGGTTGAAATAACTACATTATATCGAAAGCGCCAACTAAACAATAAACAAAGAACAACGATGGGCAGGCAATCACCGCAACTTCAAATAAGCATTCGAGTCAGGCCAACGTTTGTGCCGGAACTGAGATCTTTTTTTCCCCTTCGAGAGAGCATTAGTAAAGAGGAAGGTTGAATGAACATAGAAATATATCGAAACTTAACTAAAGACTACAGATGACAACAGAGAATAAAATAAATCCCACAACAAAGTTAAATATTCAGTAAATAAGTCAACTTTTGCAGCTTTTCAGATCTTTTTCCTGTACCGAAGAATAGCGATGTGTGGGAGGAGATTGACTGAAGCATGTGATAAAAGAAAGGACTGGGGAGGGGTGGCCGGGTGGTCAGTGAGCGGCCGTGCGGCAGTCTGAGGCCGAGGTTCGAGAGTTACCAATGCAAGCTGACAGGTTTCCAACCATCGCCGAAAATTACCCACAACGCTTCTCACAACTACCAGAAAAATAATGGCAGAATCCACTACTTTTTTGGTGAACAACAAGAATCAGATATACCAAAGAAAGAAAGAATATATTAAAACTATCTGGAAAACAAGACACCGAAAACACAGAGAACTGCAGCACAACAAAGAGGAAAACTTCTTAGTGAAGAGCCGATCCCAAAGGCTTATCCCACCCCTACTAATGAACTGAACTGAACACTTTTTGCCCTTGAATATTCAATCTGACTTTAACTTCAGCGACTTCCAGGGGCAGCATAGGGCAAACAAGTCATATACCACAACAAGCCACTATAAATAAAATTCGTCTGCGATACTTGGCTAAAGGTCGTCCATACAGGCCCCCTCCAAAAGAATGTCCTAAACGGCCAGCCCAGGAATCATCTAAAAAAAAAACTAAGAATACCACATAACAACCAAGCAGTGGTAAATAAACCGCAACAAAGCCCCTAAACATTCAAAGCATATCAACGTTTGTGTGGAGTGAATCTTCCCCACTGAGTATTGCAAACCAGGAAAGATTAACTGAATAAACAGCTCAGTAATTCCCATCGTGCAACAAAAGACTAACTCAATATAATTATGAAGAAAGTGCTTCCTCCCAATTAGCCGACTAGGTTATTTGTTTTGGCGGCACTCAATGTTTGAGAGATAACCCCAGCATATCATCAGTTGTCAATAATTCTCATCACGTGCTCATCCGTAATAAAGGAGCGAAGGTCAGGTTAAAAGGTCGCTAGATTAGGAAGAATCAAGCCGCCCTGATGGTACCTGAATTAGATTAGTTTGTCTCATTAGTTTCTAAATTTTCAAATTACTAGATAGAGTTTAATTTCTGAGTATGTTACGAGGTCTTGTTCTGCTCCTCTTCCTATTCTCTTCCTTTGTGATGGTTGCACTGTTTATGCTACAATTGTTATCCAAAGTATATGATTCCCCCCAATTGTTGCTTTTCTATTGCTTCCATATTTCTTCCTTTTTCAGTTTAATTTTTCTCCTTTTCCTCCTCCTTGATATATTGACACATTGTACTACCTTTCATTGTTATCTCACTTTGCATTACTGGCTTCTTCTTTTCTCCTTACATTACATCCACTTATTTCTTTCTTTCCCTTTTCTTCCTTTACTTCCTCTAACTAACTTTCTTCCTTCATTCCGTCATCCTTCCTTCCTTTTACTTCATTTCATTCCATTTAGTGTTCGTTTCCTCTTCCCTCCTCTTATTCTCCTTCTTCTTCTATAACTAAATTATCATCAACATTTTATCTCTTTACTACGCGTTGGCTTGGACAGGAATGAACGGCGAGAGGAAGACAGAACCAATATATGAAGTTGAAAACACTCAGAGTAACTTTGATTCCCTTGAGTTCAATGTTAAATAACGGCATCAGCTATTTTTCCTTTGTTAACCATTTTTCCTTATAGTTACTTTTATAAGGATCTAACATTGTAATTAAATCTGACCATTCGTACTTTATTTCCATCTCTCTATCTCATCTATCTGTCAATACGTATGCGTCTTTCTGTCTATCTAACTACAGAGCTATCCATTTATCTGTATTACTTTCTCTTCATATTTCTTCTGTGTGTGTGTGTGTGTGTGTGTGTGTGTGTGTGTGTGTGTGTGTGTGTGTGTGTGTGTGTGTGCGTGACTGTGAGTGCTTGGGGCAGGTAATATAATGAGACGCTGTATTCTTAGGTAACATAGAATCATGTTTGTGAAGGGGGGAGGTGAGAGAGGAGAGGAAAGGGGGATAAAAGGAGAAAGGAGGAAGGGGTCTCAGTGCACATGGAGGGAAAGAAAGGGGAGGAGGGGGGAGGGGTGGGTGGTTTGCGTGTAGGGAGAAAAGGGAGAGGAGGAGAAGGGAGGGAAAGATAAAAGGAGAGAAAGAGGAAGACAGAGAGGTATATAGGAGGTAAGGAAAGGGAGGGAAGGTGATGGGGGAGAGGTTTGGTAATCATTCTCCCTCATTTCTCCCTCTCCTTCCTCCTCCTCCCCCTCCCCTGTAACCCACCTACTACTACCTACACTGTTCATGTCCACCCACCTCCTTCTCTCTCTCTCTCTCTCTCTCTCTCTCTCTCTCTCTCTCTCTCTCTCTCTCTCTCTCTCTCTCTCTCTCTCTCTCTCTCTCTCTCTCTCTCTCTCTCTCTCTCTCTCTCTCTCTCTCTCTCTCTCTCTCTCTGTCTAACTGTCTATAGCGCCTTCTTCTGTATCTCCATCAGTATCATCGGTCATTAAATAACATTAATATAACCAGAATCTTACTCTTACTTACGCCATATACTTGCTAATTGATATCTAACTTACTAATTGCTAACGATGCTATTAACTACCTCTTACTTACTAACATGGCCTCCTATGTACTTTGTTCTTCCAAGTTCATGACATCGAAAATACCTATCATCAAATGTCACTCCATCCACCTCTCTTGTCTCTAACTCTCTTCTACTTATTGTTAGTATAATCTTACTTTTCTTTCTCCTCAACCTCTTCCTCCTTCCCCTCAATGATTCATTTCCACAATCTTTTCCATCTTTCTCGCTAATTACCAGGTCCCCCTTCCTCCCACCACGTCTTGCCTAGTCCTTCCCCCAACCAGTCCTGTTACTTTTTTTTTGCCTATTTACCTCCCATCTGTTAACGCTACTTACGTCCTCCTCCCCTTCTCAGCACTCACTACCTCTCTTATCTTTAGTGTTATGTAACTTTATTCCTACATTTCTTTTATCCTACTTTTCCCTCCCTCCCTCTTACTTTTAAAATTACCATTCTCATTATCTTACAAATACTGTTGCTACTATTACAACTGTTACTACTACTATTACTACTACTTCTAGGACCTACACTACTACTACTACTACTACTATTATATAACTATTACTTCTAAAAAAGGTTGTAACTCTTCCTCCTCTCCTCTTAACACTCACCCAATTCAACCAATATTCAATGAACCACCACTACTTACCACCACCCACCAACACTACACCACCACCACCACTAACACCACACCACCTGCTTAACACCACCACCACTAACACCACCACCAACACCCACCACCACTACTTCCACCACCACTACCCATCACCACCATCCCCACCCACCATCACCCTACTCAAAGCACAATCGCATCTCTATCTTTTTCTCTACGCAGTTAAATAAAACACTGAAGCTGAAGGGCAATCAGGCGAGGCGGGCGTGATAATCAGCACCAACGCTCACGCTGATTATAATTACAGATTAATTACCTCCTCGCTCACCTCCGCCCTTTTCTAATCATGAACGCATTGATTAACCATTGGGCGGAGGTTAAAAGAATAATATGCCATGAGCTCGGGTGTCACTCCTTTATGTGTGATCCAGGGAGAGCGAGACCGAGACCGAGCTTGAGAGAGAGAGAGAGAGAGAGTATGTGTGTGTGTGTTTGTGCGTGTGTTTTTCAAGCTTAATCAACAAGGACACAGAATTGAAATGGTGTTTAGCAATAATGATTGCAGTAATAGTAGTAATATAGTAAGTAGTAGTAGTAATAATGAAAGGAAGCAAAAGAATACGAAAATAGAACACTAACGAAAACAAAGGAAAGTAGAAGAAGGACTAAAAGAACACCGTAATGAAGGAAGCAAAAGGAATACTACGAAAATAGAAGAGCACTAAACAGAAAACAAGGAAGAAGTAGAAGAAAAGGACAAAAATTATGGAAGGAAGGGAGGAAAAGAGAGACAGACGTAAGGAAAGGCAAATAATAACATCATACACCGTCGATAATTATCAAACGAAGAAACAGAAGAAGAAAAAAAAAGCAACTTTTCTTTTTACACACACACACACACACACACACACACACACACACACCGCAGTGGATTCGTGACGCCAGAAGTTGTAATTTTGTCTCTTGAATAAAATATGTGAAGGCGAAGCGTGAGTTATTCGAGCAACGAGTACTTACGAGGGACAAAAAGAAGTGCGGTGATTAATGGAGAGAGAGAGAGAGAAGGGGAGAAGGAGAGAGAGAGAGGCGAGAGAGGGGGTGGGTGGGCAGAGATGAGTGAGGGAAAACTTCAGGAGAGGATATGAACCAGATGGCCAGGCAGGGGAGACACTCAGACAGACAGACACAGGTTATTTAGAAAGGCAGATGCACCGCCTACAGACAGACAGACTTAAATACATTGTTACACGTTATTTTTATTATATATGTAAGCTTGCAATGGGACTAAATGTTGACAAGGAAGTAACAAAGGTATTGAAATGTGAATGTCTTTCACCCGCGAGTTCCCTGATTTTCCACCTTTCATATTTCTCTCGTATTCCGCTCATTTTCCAAGTAGGTTGAAAACACACTTATGGTTTTATGTCTCCTAGCATTCCTTTGCGTCCGGCTTGTAAAGAAATAAAACAATATACATGAAAAGAAACTAACGAAGAGAAAAAGAAAGCGTAAGATTAATAAGAGGGGTATGGAGAAGCAGATAAATTTATGGAAGCAACAAGGGTAGAGAATAAAGGAACAATAAGAAAAGGGATCTGAGGAAGGGAGAATTGAGAAAGGGGTGAGAAGAGATGAGAAGGGGAGAAGGGAAGAGGAAGAGAAGGAAAGGGAGAGAAAGTCATGATAATAAAAAAGAATAGAAAATTATATAGAAGAAAGAAAAAAAAGAAGGCAATGAAGAACAGAAGGAATGGAAGGAAGAGGATCATTTCTTATGGGAAGGGAGAGAAGAAAGGAACCGGGAGAGGAAGGAAAGGAAGGAGAAGGAACGAAGGAAAGGGAAGGAAAGAGGAGGAAATTGAAGGAAAGCAAAAAGGGAGGAAAGAAAATGTAAAAGGAAAAAAGAAAGGAAGCGAAGAATTTACCAGGAAAGGCAAAGGCAAGGAAGGAAAAGAAATGTAAGAAGGAAGAAAAGAAAAAGGGAGAAAAGGAAAGGGAAAAAAATAAAGGCAAGCTATGACAAAAAGGAGAAAATATAGGAAAGGAAAAAGGACAAAAAAGAATAGAGAATAGAAAAAAAAAATCTGGAAGGAGGAAAAAGAAAATAATAAAGAAAAGGGAAGAGAAGGAATATAAAGGAACGCAAAGTCGAGAAGGATGAAAGAAGGGCACACACACACACACACACACACACACACACACACACACACACACACACACACACACACACACACACACACGAGCCAGGAGTCAGAAGTCGGAATAATAAAAACTGCATCGAACAAATATTAACTTGCGGCTCCGTGATTCAGGAGTGTTGCGCTAAATATTGATACTTGGACCTTTGTTTTCGTGTGCGTGGCCATGACCAACTGTTTCGTGTGTCAATGTGTGTGTGTTGTGTGTGTGTGTGTTGACTGATGACAGTAATATGTGATGACAGTGTGTGTGTGTGTGTGCATGTGTGTGTGTGTGTGTGTGTGTGTTACGAGCGCTGGGCAAAGCAAGATTAAGACAGTCTCGGTCGCCAGAGTGAGGGGATCCAGCACACCACCTGTTTGTTTAGTTACCTGTGCACACTTCTCTACTACTCTATCTATCTGAACATTACATACAGAGGCATGTGCACTCTACATACACACGGACTCATTTTGTACACACATACTACACTATGCTATACAGACGATGTAACATACACACAGAATATACGCCTCCCTACATACACTTTGGACTCATTTTGTACACACACACACACACACACACACACACACACACACACACACACACACGTTCGACTAATGTTATGCAGTCAATGTTAGGTTGGTGGTGGTGGTGGTGGTAGTAATAGTAATAATGGTGAAGTAGTGGTTTTTTTCACACATTAAATATTGTGTGTGTGTGCATGTGTGTGTGTGTGTGTGTGTGTGTGTGTGTGTGTGTGTGTGTGTGTGTGTGTACAGTGTGTATACAGTGCTATTTTGGTACTAGTGTTTGCAGCCAAAATATATAGTGACACACACACACACACACACACACACACACCTACCCTACCTACACACACACACACACACACTTCTACCCCATCATTCCCTTCCTTCCATCCTCAAACTAGCTTCCTGTCTCCTAATGATTCACCCCTGCCCCCTATCCTTGCCATCTCTTACCCTCCCCTCCTTTTTCCCCTTCCAGCTTATGCATACCTTCCTTCTCTTGAAAACTCTACCTTCGAGACTCATAATTCTTCTTCTATCCATATGCAGCCCTTTAGCAAACTCTTCCCCTCCTTCCTTTTCCAAGTTAATACACTCTCTCCCCCTCCCCTACCATACATCCCTTTCTTTATTTTCGTTTTCTCAATCTCCACCTTCTTAATATTCTAATACTTCACTTCTTATTTGTAACTTACCCAACTCTTTCCCTTCCTTCCTTTTCAAAGTTAATGCCTCTCCTTCCCCTACATCCCTTGTCCCTTTCTTTTTATCCTTTTCACTCAATCTCACACCTTCATGTCTTCCCTAATAGCTTCACTATCCTTCCGAGGAGCTAACACTTCCTTTCCACTGCTTCTCCCCATTTCCCTCCTCCCCCTTCTTCATGCCCTTAAGCGCTCGTTCCTCCCTCCAGCTGGCCAGCATTTTTTAACTCCAAAGCATAATAACAAATCAGGGCAGTGTCTTCCCCTCCAATCTGGAGAGTGTCCCCCAGGGCTTCGTAAACAAACCTTAAATCACCTCGCCAGACATACACGCACGCACGCCTAATTTGAAGCCTCACCTGCCTGTAATCAAACTCATTAAACATACATACCTGTACGCATGCTTCCTTTGCTCCCTCCTCCGCCTCCTTGCCCACCGCTCTCCCTCCTCCTCGGTCATTAAACGGCTTGAAAATAAGCCCATAATTATCCACGTTCAGAAATCCCCGCCATGAGTGCGCTCCTGTATCCACGCCATTGTTTGCCGTAAAGGGAGGGAGGGAGGAGGAAAGAAAGGAGAGACAGGTAGAGTGGCCCACTTAATTGATTTTAAGAGATGAGATAGCCGGTGACTCATCACAATGTTACCACCACCACCACCACCCACCACCACCTGCCTTTCCTCGTCTGCACTTTCACCACCACCACAACCACCACACACTACTAATCCACTCCTCCATACCCACCTCTTACTCACCTTTTACTCATCGTTACTCACCACATGCACTCAACATATACTCACCTTTCCACCTGTTCCTTCACTAACAGTTAACACACACACATTTACCCACCACCACCACTACTACTACTACCTACTACTACCTACTATTGCTTCCTATTTTCACTACTAGCTTCTGACCCTACCTCTTCTATTCTTTTCCGTCTCCAGCTTCTGTCTTTAGTTATCCCACTATTTTATTATTGCGCTTTTCGTTCTTACTTCTTCTTCTAATCTTTCTTTTTTCTTTCATTTCCATTACATTTTTTTATTATTACGTTCCTCTAACTTATTTTAAAGATCGATGGATAGAGAAAGGCGGATAATTAAGTAGGTAGATAAGTAGATAGATAATGATAGGCAGAAGTAGATAGATAAATAAAGAGAAATAGAGGAAGGGTTTGGCAAGGAGCAGGCATTGATCAGGCAGACTGAAAAAAAATATAATAATAAATTCCACCTACCTTTTGTTTTACTGCTCTCTTTTCTCTCTCTCTCTCTCTCTCTCTCTCTCTCTCTCTCTCTCTCTCTCTCTCTCTCTCTCCTCTCTCTCTCTCTCTCTCTCTCTCTCTCTCTCTCTCTCTCTCTCTCTCTCTCTCTCTCTCCCCCAATAATCTCTCTCTCTCTCTCCTACCCTCTCTCTCTCCCAATATGCATACATCACTGGTCTAATTTACGGAGACCTGTTATTGAATATTTCACTTATTGCAAAAAGAGATTCGAGAGAGAAAAAATAAGCAAGAATATGTCGTTTGTGTGTGTGTGTGTGTGTGTGTGACAACTTGTGTGTGTGGGTGTGTGTGTGTGTGTGTGTGTGTGTGTGTGTGTGTGTGTGTGTGTGTGTGTCTGTGTGTGTATGTATGTATACTATCTATTACAATAAAATAAATAAGTAGTGGTAAAGGGAAAATACAAGCTGAACTGTTCAGCTCTCTCTCTCTCTCTCTCTCTCTCTCTCTCTCTCTCTCTCTCTCTCTCTCTCTCTCTCTCTCTCCTCTCTCTCTCTCTCCTCTCTCTCACACACACACACACACACACACACACACCACACACAAACATACATACACATACACATACAGTCTCTCTCTCTCACCCTCCCACTCCCGCTCTCCCTCTCCCCCCCTCCTCCCCACCCCTCGCCGGCCGTGATCCGCACAACACACATTTGGCATAAAGCTCCTTATACATATATGTCCCACCAACAGAGCAGGAAATTGTTGTAATAAAAATAGACGATTGGCATAATTTTTTTTTCTCTATATATTATCACTAGGATTTTAATGTCGAAGCCTAAAGCAGATGGGAGCCGAAGGACGAGGGAGGGAAGGAGGGAGGAGGTGGTGGTGGTGGTTGTTGCAGTGTTGCTGGTGGAGTGGCTTTGTCTCAATAATGGGTGTGGGTGTGTGACATGTAATGTGTGTGTATATTCAAAATGTTAACTAAAGCAACCACACATGAGAAGGAAATATAACCAGCAGGGTGTATTTAGTTAGTAAAGACAGTATGTAGACGCGTGTCAGGTAAAGGAGAAACTTTATTATATGAGAAGAAAACAGAACTATGGTGACATTATAAAGGGAAACATAAAAGTGGTGATGGGTAGTAATATTAAAAGAGGGGGAATGGGACGAGTTATTGTATAATTGGTAGTGGTGGTGGTGGTGGTGGTGGTGAGAGTGATGGAAGGGGGAACAAATGTAATATTGTGTTGTGTGTGTGTGTGTGTGTGTGTGTGTGTGTGTGTGTGATTACTTTTCTTTTCCTTTACTTTTGAAGAAAAATCAATTGACACTATGCTTCTATGTTTGCACAGTTTTCCCTCTTTTAAGAGTGACGCCCTGAACAAGATCACGTACTCGTGCACATCACACGATCGTTTTACAATGTTTTCTAAATTATAAATAATTTCCGGATGAACCTGTGTTCAGGCAATAATCATATTGCCCTGAGGATAAGGAACAAAAATACCCCTGTCTAAGGTTATATATAAAATTCACTTTAATTTATATTTTTTCTGTAAAAAGCAGAATACTTAAAATACATTTTACAACTCGACATTTCCAGGGATCCCAACAGCCAGGGAAAATAAATTTCTTGGGACCCCTGTCGCTGGTGACCGTTCAAACATAATGCAAATATATATATTATATATATATATATATATATATATATATATATATATATATATATATATATATATATATATATATATATATATATATATATATATATATAATATAATATATATATATATACAATAGATATAGATATAGATAATATAGATATATATATACCTATGTCATATATATATATATATATATAGACACACTAAATGTTATATCCACTGCTATTAAGACAATGCTGAAACAGACTCTACGTGAGCTTGTGTTGAAACATTAAAGCTTAGGTAATTGGCGTACTGGAAGAGGTGTTGACAGTAAGGTAAGGGAAAGATAAAGTTCAAGGCAAGCCCTTAGCTGCATGTAACCCATAGCCTGTGTCGGGCAAGAAGCGATTACCCGGGACATGGAAACTTTAACATTCAGGTTTCTACAGTTTTCTACTCCAGGTTTTCCTAAGTGCCCATATACTGCCCAACCCGAAAGGGATGATGAACAGTGAGTGAGCTGGGCGCCGATTCCGCGAGATAGGAACCATGGCTGAATGTGTAAGTAGGCGTACTAACAATACCAACGAAATATATATATATATATATATATATATATATATATATATATATATATATATATATATATATATATATATATATATATATATATATATATATATATATATATATATATATATATATATATATATATATATAGAGACATCAATCAAAATGACCAAAGACGATACTTAGATTTGCTATGAAATCAGCTTTATCTCTCTCTCTCTCTCTCTCTCTCTCTCTCTCTCTCTCTCTCTCTCTCTCTACACACACACACACACAATTTTCATTCCAATTCTCTATTTTTATTCTCTCTCTCTCTCTCTCTCTCTCTCTCTCTCTCTCTCTCTCTCTCTCTCTCTCTCTCTCTCTCTCTCTCTCTCTCTCTCTCTCTTCTACTCTCTCTCTCTCTCAGATGAAAGCAGGGAAGAGAGTATAAGAGAATGAGGGGAATGGCGTATGGAGGAGAAGGGCGGGAGGAGGAGGAGGGAGGAGGAGGAGGAGGGAGCAAGGATGGAGGTGATCGGGAAGCAAGGGCAAGAGCAGCAGCATCAAAGGAGAGAAAGGGATGCTGGTGTGATGGAGTGGATGGAAATGAACGCGCCACCCGTAAAGAAACCCTGACGGAGAGATGAGAAAAAACGAGACAGGGAAACCGTTTGGTAGCGAAGGGGAGAGGAGAATGCGAGGCGATATTGTAGGGGTAATTCGAGGCGAGCGAGCGAGAGAGAGAGAGAGAGAGAGAGAGAGAGAGAGAGAGAGAGAGTGTGAGAGAAAGAGAGAGAGAGAGAAGGAAGAACGAAGAGAGAGAGAAGAGAAGAATAAGAGAGAAGAAGAGAGAGAGAGAATGAGAAAGGAGAGAGAGAGAAAGTGATAGGAAAAGAAGAGAAAAGGAGAATAAAAGGGTGAGATTAGGAAACGAAAGGGAAGAAAGGCAGGGGAGCAGGAGAGGAAAGCCATCCAGAACAACAAGAATTTCTGGGGAATACTTTTATGGTGGCCGGAGGACTGCATAGCGTTGCTGGAGAAAGGAACGCCCCCTCCCTCCCTCTACCCCCACCGTCCGAGTTACTGAAATATTCCGCGTTTCCCGATTATTATTAACTTTCACAAACATGACTAAAATTACAGGAAATGCATATAATCCTTGCCTTGCCCATGCTCACGAATAAATAATAAAACTCAAATATTTTACCGGATTTCTCCCAAAAACGTATAAATTTTATCATTTTTGTTCCGGGAAGCCAGGCGGGCGGGTGTCCCCTCTCGTCCCCGCCCGCCCCACCCCGCGTCGCCGGAGGGGCACGCGAGGCCTGATATGCTGCCGGTCCTCCTTCGTCCCGCCCTCACTCAATCTTCTGCCGTCATCCTCCTTTGTGTGGAGGGACATCGCCTCACTGGCAAGACACAGCAGCAACTTTTACTGATAATGTAGTAAAAGTCCCTCTTTTTATGTAATATTTTACTGCTTTATATGTATTTTGTACCGCAATAGTAACTAGAATGTCAGAGTCCGTTGGGTGCACTTATTAACATATTCTGAGGGTGAGGTGTAAATTTGCAACGTGTTTTATTCGCCCTCCTTTGCCACTCCTCGTTCCGCCACACTCGACACCTTCGCCATGATGCCCAAACATTATTTCGTCTCAGGACAAATTTTACTCCGGGTCATTGCAAACTCAGATATTAAGACAGTGCTGTGCTTAACTAACTGAGATCACTAACGATATTTAACACAAAACGTAACACTTGACATATTATAACAATTTCTATAATACATTAGTTATATTAGAATATGAATGGCAAAAGTAAGCTTCGTGAGATTCACGTTTAGAATAGGATTTATGATCGAAGGTCCTACTTCATATATATATCAAGTAATACCGAAGGAGTGCTGGTGATAAACCACCAGTTGTACTACCCTAACGCGCAACCGGAAGAAACAGATGCAGGACAAAGCCATCCTAACCCTGCAGCTTGGTCTCTTAGGCACTTGCAGCGTTCCGGTTACTTTTGCCGCTGTGGCAACACTTATTTGCAGAACCAAGTGAACCCTCAGGAGCCCTTTGAGGATCCTTGGAGCTGCTCCAAGCATCCTCAAAGCAACATCGACAATCTCACCTATCGAGAATCTCAGGAATCTGCAAGTGTAAGTAGATGAGCTATCTGAGTCGAGTATTGCTGGTAGCTGTGAAACTGTTTGTGGGCCGCACCTCACACGAGCCACATCAAAGCATTGGCGACCGTCTGAATAGAGGAGCCATTGGTGCCTCCAATAGATTGTACACTAATGTGAATAACACTCCAGTTGATACGTTCAGAAGGTGACCACACTTGATAATACATAACTTACTAATGTGTTTTTCGACTACGATACACAACTGAAAGAACTTAAATTTATAACAAGTGATTTTCCTTTTTTGGTAGACCCGTTAGCCTCAGCATTCTATATTGTTGTCCTGCATTAAGATTAAGATTTAAATCAATAAAATAAAATAAAAATAAAATAATATAAATCTTGATTTAAATCATTGTTTTAAATCAAGATTAAAATCAAACAACCTGATATATATATATATATATATATATATATATATATATATATATATATATATATATATATATATATATATCTATATATATATCGCGAATGATAGTCTCCATTAACTTACAAACAATAGATGTCAGGCTATTGGTGATAGTTTCCTGGATGAGACTTGTTGTGTGTTTGAAAATTGGTGTGACATTTGCAAGTTTCAATACGGAACTTTTCCAGCTGTTAAAGATTTATATATATATGATATAGCGGTTTACAAATTTGATGTTTGATTTCTTTTATATACCCTAATAATATATTGTCTGGACCAGGAGCTTTGCTTACTTTAATCTTTTCAATTGTGCGTAAAATGTCACTTTCTACGATAGCACGCCATAACATATATATATCGGTCCTTCTATATATATATATAAATCAATCTTCGTCATAAATACGGATATATATATATATATATAGGATTGTAGCCATATTTCATTTTCATCGTTCGTGTATACCATTTTTCATTATATAGCGGTCCGATACCACAAGTGGTGACTTTTATTATTTACATAGCTGATATATAAATTCTTTATATTAGATTTACTTGTTTTCCGCTATATATTCTTCAAGATTTTTCTTGCTTCGTTTTATTAATTTCTTGGTTTCCGGCGAATTCTGTCCAACTCTAGTTTGTCAGCCTCGCTCTGAGATGATATGTACCTACTGTATACGCGTTTTTAAGAGATAGGCTATTTTGAATTTCGTTATTCCACCATTTGGGTTTCTTCTTAGAAGCTGAACGTCTGTTACGATAGGGTACGCATATATTATGGCATTATTCAATATTGTGGTGAAGGCCCCCAAGATTTATCAATATCTGTTTCCGCCGTGATTTCAGTCCAGTCAGAATTATTTAGAATTGATCAGGTCTTACGAAATTCGCTCTCTGATAATCAGGCACCTTTTCTTTTTACTAGGAGTTACTTTTCTTTCATATTGATGCTGAATGTGATTGTTCGGTGATCGCTAGAACTAAAATTGGACCAACATTTACTTCGTTAACTAGATCAGCTGTCGTTGAAAAGATAAGGTCAAGTATATTATTTTCCCGAGTCGGTTCTTGAACGTGTTGATGTAAATCACTTTCTAGTAAATTTGTGTACAGGTCGAGCCCTGTATAGTTCAACAGTTCACCCCATCTTTTCACTGGCAAGTTAAAGTCCCCAACAATTACTGCCTCGGGAATTTCCCGGCGCACCCTTCACCTGCCGTTCGTTGGCAGTTATTCCCTTGGGACCCTTTGTTCCCCTAAGCTCCCGGAAAAGAAGATAAGGCGAGATGCCGTCAGGTTTGAAGCTTTGTTTTAACTGTGGCCTTCGCCAAGTCCCCCAGTACTTCAAGACTAGTAACGGGGCAAGCGAGTCTTGCCGATTTTGCGTCAAGGCAAGACAGGATGAAAGTAAAATCAAGCAAATGGAATCTGCTATTCACACATTAACACGGGACATTAAATAATTGGCAGAGAGAGTCGACACGCTAGCGTGTCGCTGGTGTTCCTCCTCCCTTCCACCATCACGGCCTCGGGAGGATTCTTGAGATTATGATGTTACTGGCATCCATTTTTCGTTTATACTGCTTGATCATGCGGCGGTATTATTCGAGCAGTTTCTCAGAACGGGTTGTCGTTATGTCATTTGTGCCCGTGTGAATGACAAAGAGGGTGTTTCGGTCGGCATTACTCGTGACATCGCACGCTGCGGTGATGTCGTCCAGTTTGGCACCTAGATAACAGTAACGTTTTCTGCGGACGTTTGATGAACGACCACAGAACTGAAACAGCTGGCCACGCACCATGGAGTCCCCAACCAGGCGAATCTCAAACTCATCCTCCATGGTGTCTGTCAGCACCTGGAACCTATTGAAAGTAGTGGGGGTCAGTAAATGTTTCGTTGCCTGCTTCGGTTTGGCTCCATTCCTTACAGGTTGGAACCCGTCATCCTGTGAAGTAGGAAGAGAAGCGTTATGTAGGGAAGGCTGGGAGTTGGTCTGTGAGGCAGACTGGGAGTTTGCCTGTGAGGCAGGCTGGGGGTTAGCGTGTGAGGCAGGCTGGGGGTTAGCCTGTGAGGCAGGCTGGGGGTTAGCCTGTGAGGCAGGCTGGGTGTTAAACTGTGAGGCAGGTAACGCGTCCTCCCGTGAAGTAGGAGGGTCGTTTAGAGGGGGCACGGTCTCGGTGGAGGGCCTCTCCATCATCGACGGTGGAGTCACTGCCACACTGTTAGCAACAAATTCCTGAAGGGCTTCAAACTTCAAAATCATGGCCTTTATTTCTCCATTCGGTCACAGCCTGTTTAAGTCTAAATCTTTGAATACAGAGGCGACAAGTTCTACTCAGCTGGAAGTACTGAGCCGCAAAACGTCCGGAACAGACGTCACACTTACTGAGTCTCGAAGGCGTTGTTAGAAATTTAAGCAGGTTCACAATTTCGGAATATATCAAAAAGCGCTTTCGAAATCACTTAAAGTGTGACCATATATTGAATTGGATAAAGATTGAGCATGGAAATTAGATATTGCTGTGTTAGATGCCTCCAACACTGGGAGTTCGCTCCCACAGTGTCTTGAAAACGCCTAAAAGACCAATCGCTTGCCCTGAGCCTCGGTCACGAGAGACTTTCACAACCCGGGCTTTTCAGCTATTGTCCTCGTAGTTTTGTCCCACAGAACGGGGCCGGCGTAGTAACCCAGAGCAAAGCTGGCAAAGGAGGAACCTGCAATTCGTTCTCACTTTCCGAATCGTCTAACACAACTGCGACCCTTGCGAGGCCTGGCCAGTGGCACCTGTCACCAGGTGGTCCTCGCCAACTCTAGAGGATCAGACGCCCTTCCAGAGAAACCAAACAGCTGAAATATTCCTTGAGTATAAGAAAAACCCTTAGAAGCTCCACCTGGAAGCCAGGAGGTACAACCTCAAAAGGCCCACGGAAGACATCTCTTTCAGGAGAAAAGAACAAGAACCAGCTGCTATGCAGAATAGGGATGGGAGTACCGTCGTTAGAGGAGAGGAACGGGGAGCTCACACCGACAACTGGCTCCCAGGGAGGCTTTTAGTGTAAGGTCGCCACTCCTCTACACCGCAGGCCTAAATAATTATGGCACGGTCCAGCTAACTAGGACCCTGGAACTCCAGCCATTGTCTCATAAAGAGATCTTCTGCCTGCAATCCAATCCACCACTGCTGCTGCCCAAAGGCTTCACCATGACCCTGCCACGGGAGACAGATCAGGTATTACACCTTGTCCAAGGGTGACCTGTGACTGAGGAGGAGGAGGAGGAGGAGGAGGAGGAGGAGGAGGAGGAGGAGGAGGAGACTGGTGAAAAATAACAATAAGAATCGTAAGGAAATTGTAAATATCTAATATTGTACTGCAAATGCATAAGGCACAAAGCATTACCCTAAGCTGCTGCTGCCTCGACTTGAGTACATACTCTAACTGTACCCTTGGTGCTTCTCCAACTCTATATACAAATTCAGAGTAATAGCTGGTGTACACAAAATATGTTTGAAAATTTATTTCATAGAAATTACATCTGCATGAAGCCTTGCACAATACACAGGGTAGCAACTTTCCTGAAAGAAGTAAGTGTGCCCAGGCGGGTAGGCGGGAAGTGGCAGGATAAAAGTTTTTAATATCAACAAAGTAGAAAAGCAACAAAGGTTGAAGTGAGGAAAAATTAATAGTCGCTGTATATATTAGTTTTGCATATGTGTGTGTGTGTGTGTGTGTGTGTGTGTGTGTGTGTGTGTGTGTGTGTGTGTGTGTGTGCCAATAGACTTCTGAGTTAGATTTATGGATGAAGGTTAGATAGATTTATGGCGAAGGAAGGCAGCTGGAGAAAACATCATGTCAGGAGCTGCCACGCGTAGGTCCAATGATCGGCTGTAGGCTCCTTCTATCCCTGTGTCCCTTGTGCATCATAGTCTGTCCGTCTGTCGGTATGTTCGTCTCTTCTGTCCATCCGGCTGTGTGTCTGTTCTTCCGTTCGTCTGTCTGTTTGTCCGTTTGTCTATCTGTCTGTCAATATGTTTGTCTGTCTGTCCACTGTCTTTATTTTTGTCTCTGTCTGTCTCTCCATCTGTCCCTTTGTTTTCTTACACTCTCTATCTATTTATTTATCTATCTATCTATCTATCTATTCATCTATCTATCAATCAAAGTCCTGAGGAACCGATAACCAATATCTCGCTTAAATTCTAAGTACACAATATAATATTTCTTCGACTCGTGTCCCTCCTTACTCGCTGAAAAGGATAGCAATAATGATAACAATGACAGGATCGAAAACAACACCTTCACCACCACTGACAGTAATTAAGATAAGCTTATTGGATCCAGCTATAATGATTACGAAGGTACAGACAACTAAATCAAACAATACTTTTCTAACGTACAGCCGATAAGTAACAACGGAATTTTAATTAACAGCTGGCACATACAATACAATTTCAACGCAACTAATAAAGAATCATGAACACATTCCAAATAATTAAACTGAATAAAAGACCAGTCACAAATATCATCTATAGAGCTGCACGTACATATATAATTTGGTGGGACAATTAAAGACCAGATGAGATAATATGCAATGAATACTAATATACCGTGATATATAAAGCAATAAAAACAAACAATGTATTTTTTTCCTACATGGAGTCTCGCAGCGTAGTTAAACCTATCATGGTTTGCAGATCAATGCAATACATAATTGTAAGAAAATATTGAGAAGATCCTCTTAATCGCATACCCATCAACATACTCTCGGTGGATGCTAAACTGCTTAAGGGGGCGACAAAATCATTAATTACTTTGAATTATTATTATTTTTTTTTAACAAAGGAGGCAGCTCAAGGGCACACAAAAAAAGAAAACAATAATAAAAAAAAGCCCGCTACTCGCTGCTCCTAAAGTAAAACAAAGAGGTGTCCGAAAGGAAGATCAAATACAGGAGGAGAGGTGTCCTGATACCCTCCTCTTGAAAGAGTTCAAGTCGTAGGCAGGAGGAAATACAGATGAAGGAAGATTGTTCCAGAGTTTACCAGCGTGAGAGAAGAAAGAGTGAAGATGCTGGTTAACTCTTGCATAAGGGGTTTGGACAGTATAGGGATGAGCATGAGTAGAAAGTCGAGTGCAGCGGGGCCGCGGGAGGGGGGGAGGCATGCAGTTAGCAAGTTCAGAAGAGCAGTCAGCGTGGAAATATCGATAGAAGATAGAAAGAGAGGCAACATTGCGGCGGAATTTAAGAGGTAGAAGACTATCAGTATGAGGAGGAGAGCTGATGAGACGAAGAGCCTTAGCCTCCACTCTGTATATTCAGTAATACTCCCTAAAATGATTTGCGTAGAAAACGTAGTTTAATGGCACGCTTTCGATCTAATTTAATGACTTTTAACTCCACGAATACAAGATGATCACAGCTGGATTCGATATCAATTTCCAGTGTTTAGATATTATCTGTGGTGTTCATAAGGAGTGCCATAACTTTTCAATAGTTATGGAAATTAAAATCTAAGTAAGCAAAATGTTACAAGGAACACTTATATGTGACCTCAAGAATGGCACACAAGTTAGTGATGTCGTTCAATGCTTGTTAATATTACATTTTCTGAAGCAAATTGGTTATGAAATGTGGTCATGGTTTAGAAGCGTAGAAAGAGTCAAAAGTATGTATTGTAGACCAGCAACATTCCTAAGTACAATTAAACCCATTTCACACACACACACACACACACACACACACACACACACACACACACACACACACACACACACACACACACACACTGCTCTGATAGCTCAGTCGGTTAAAGCGCTGCGATGCCTGGCTTCGCGGAGTGACAGGCAGAGGTTTGAGCCCCGCTTAAGCCCGAGTCACACATTCACGACTATGACTCCCGGCGCTCTCCCGACTCAGACCACGCCTCCCACCGTCGGGCCGCACGCCGACAGTTTTGGACATTTTCAAAACAATCGGGGCCCTCCCCGATATCTGTCACCCGTCGCGAATAAGCTACGGCCGTCGGATGTCATCTCAACGACGTCGTAACAACGTCGTTTCGACATCGGCTATGGTCGGCACTCAAGGGGATGGACTTACGATGGTCGTTACGTACGTCTGGCAGCGCGACATTCCAAAACTGGCAGCGCGTGGTCTGATGTCGGGAGGGCGCCGGGAGTCATTGTCGTGAATGTGTGACTGGGGCTTTAGGCAGATTTTTTTTCCGCTGGCTAAGAGTGGTTACTGTCCCCCCTTGAGCAAGAGGGATGGGGTGTGGTGCGTTAGGTCCTGGCAGTACCCAGAGATCGACTAATGAGCCTTGATCTAATCTGGAGGGTACTAATTGCTGGGGATTGCGAGTACATCTCGTGATCAGGCCGTGTTTGTGAAACACACACACAAACACACAAACACACACACACTCACACACACACACACACACCCTTCTTGTCACGCCGGCTGGATGCAGATTAGAAGATCAACGGTAAGCCCATAAACTGAGTGACGGTCGAAACCGCCTCTACCTGCACCCCTCCCCCATCAGCCGCGATCTGACCCTTTCTGACCGGGGGTTGACCTGGGGCTTAACACCTGACCCGCCACCCGGAAGACTGCCGCACAAACGCACTGCATTCCACCACCGCTACTCCTCCCCAATCCGCCCTAAACATTTTCATCACTAATTTCCCAGTGTTAACCACAGACCCCCGATACCTCTTTTATATTGTACTTTTCCTTTTTTTGTACTTTTTTATTGTACTTCAATATTGTATTTGTAACGTGTATATTTTCAGCTTAACAGCTGCTATTTCTTAATAAACCAATTATTATTATTATTATTATTATTATTATTATTATTATTATTATTATTACTATTATTATTATTATTATTATTATTATTATTATTATTATTATTATTATTATTATTATTATTAAACAAACTCACTTTTATCTTCTCAGTGTAATATTTTTCTCTATTATCTCTCCTTTCTGTCGCTTCCTTACTTGTTCTACGCGCCCCCCCTAACACCCAAGCCCCCTTGCCCCGCCTGCCCCGTGTGTTATCTCACTTGTCTGGTAGTGTTTCAATTTTACCCTCGTCCGCACTGCCGCTACCGTCCCTCACTCGAGTTCTGTAGCTCGTTTCGTACTTTTTGTGTGTTGAATTTTACCATAAAAAAAGGAACATTTTTACAGTATTCTATTTCCTACATTCTATTTTTTTTTTACATTATATTTTCCAGAAATTTTGAAAAGGAAGGGCGGCGCTCAGTCGATACAGATTATTAACTGCAATAACCTTAAACTTTTCGTAAGCTTTTTGGAAAAAAGAAGTTAATATCCATTTGATGATTTCACCTTAAAGTGGCCTATAAAGGTATTGGTTTTCTTTCATCCGTGAAGAGAGAAAAAAGAGCCTTACTAACCCCTAAATGGTTCGTAATCTTCTTGGAAATGTAAGTCAGTATTTGTTGGATGTTTGCCCTTAACGACGCGTCTGGAGAATACTTAATTACCAGGGCTGACAAAGGTTTCAGGAATTTGAGAAGCTACAGAATAATGGCTGAGGTAGAGATAAAATATGACGGTATTCAAATTATGGTTGACTTGTGCGACTCTTAAAGAAAAGAGAACTATGATGTTTAATATACTTTTCCTTTAATAAAGTTAGTCATATGTTACCTTTATAAACTACGACTATGACCTTTTCTTGGAGAGGTACAAAACAGGCAAATACAGACAGGGAAAATCGGCAAAATATATTCAAGTTAAATGTTTCACTACGAGAGCAGATCCTCGTACCGTGAGAACAATAAAAAGTGGATGTAACGTGCAGCTGAGGGTCGCTGCATGTGCCAAGCATTAGCTTCTTCATTGCTTCCACTTGAAGCTAAAGACTTCCACGCACTTCAGCCCAAGTAAGGTGAGGCCTCAACTCACTTGCATTACTTCTACAACAGATCAGCGAACACGGAACTACTCATATTCCTTTGACTCCGGTGATGACCATCAAACTCACTTCCACTTACTTTAATGACTTTTCCTAGGCTATAAAAGAGAAGTTTACTCATGGTCTCATATTTATCATTTACATTTTTATAATTTTCTATCCATGTACCAGCAAATAACAGGAAGAAGTATTCACTGCGGCCTCTTTCTTCCACCACTCCGTCACCACACACCTGTAGCCATCTCCCGTCCTCTTGATTTTTATGTATTTTTTTCCTTTTTACTTTCTCCTTCCGCCTTTTTTTCTTCCAGCATCCGTTCTCCATTTTTTCTTACGCCTTCTCCTCCTCCTCTTCCTCCTCCTCCTCCAACAGAAGCAACACCACACAAATCCAGCACAATAAAACCATCTATTCCTCTTTTCCTCTCCTGCCGTCTTCATCTCGTCGTCCGCGGCAGCCAAGATATAGCGTGTCGCAGCTGTTTCCTCGCGTCCCTAAAGCCACTAACACCTGGGTACACTTTCCTTTTATCCCTCAAGTATTTCCCGCCGGACGTGCCACTTCCGCTCCCGGGCGGCTGAGGACACAAAATGCTTCCCGAGAATCATATAGCAGCGCGGTATTGTTACAGGCTCCCTAATCCATGGCGTTTCATTTTCCCAGGGCGCACCATTTTTCTGCCTCCATGCCACGAATGCTCCTCATGTTTCTTAAGTTTCACACATTTCGATTCCTTCACTCTTCCCCATCCATCCTCCACCCCCTACTCCATAGTTTAGTCTCTCCCTATATATATTTTTTTTCCGTTGATATTATTTTTACTTTCACGCGGCTTTCAGATTTCTATTTATGTTATTTTTCGTTTACTTTCAGTTTCTGGCTGTCAATACAAAATTCAAGCATCACAAACTCAACTTCAGTGCAGGATAAGCGGCTTACCTGATATGAGTTCAGAATCCAGCTTGACCATTCTGCTACCCAGCGCTGGCCGGCCAACACGCCTTCCCGTAGGACTACATGTAAAGTTTAGCGGCGTGACACCCCAGGGCAGTGAGCATCTGGTGAAGGGAACTCGACATTTGTTTGTTTCTTTCTCCCACGGATTCTGGAATAACGAGGATTAACGAAAAGAAAGGACATAATATTATAATTATTCTTTAATTTTGTTAAAGGTTACTGATGTTGCAAACACCACCAAAATACATGAATGACAAAATATTTACAGATAATTTCTTGACATTTGAGTGTTTACATATCTGTGCAAAGTCTACGATAAATTAATATTAAAGCACGCAATAAAATGGCTGGATCCTGCTACACGACAAACATTTCGACTTGTTATTGAATTCTGATGTATTTTTGGTATCAGTTCGTGGAATAATTGTAATGTAAACAGTGTAACTTCAAAGCGATAGCAGAAACGAATTGAGTCCCCGTTTGTTGTTTCCACGGAGGATACGACCGTGCCACAAGGAGGACGACAAGTAAAACAAGACTTTATTGACCCTACACTGCTGAACAACATATGAGAGAGAGAGAGAGAGAGAGAGAGAGTGAGAGAGAGAGAGAGAGAGAGAGAGAGAGAGAGAGAGAGAGAGAGAGAGAGAGAGAGAGAGAGAGAGAGAAAATAGGAATGTCGTCCGTCAGTGTTTACCGTCTCAGTTTGTTTACGAAGCATTTGCCTCGTACAGGCCTACCGGCCTCTTGCAGACTCCTGCGTTCTTATTTCATCAAGCTTAAAGGTCATCTTGCCATACGTGACCAATTGTAACTTCATTATTTTCCAATCTATAACTCGTCACTCCTTCACGAGAGTCCGACTGACACATACCTGCAATCTCTCTCGCTCAGACGCTCCTGTACATATAGGCTTAAGTAATATATTAGCCTTAAAGGACTGAGTCTTAATCAACGCCCTTCAACGCCCCCCGGTACACCGTTACAAAAAGAGAGAGAATCCCTTGACCGTTTACACAAGGAAGAGGAACTGTGACTTCCGGGATTTAATCTACCACTCAAAACTTTAGGGCAGGTCAGATGCCGGCCCTTCCGGCAAACCACGGAGAAACGAAGACTCTCTCCTCAAGACAATATATCTTTTGAGCGAGTGGCCATCCTTATACGCCTCTTGGTGAATCACTCTGCATCGCTAGGACGAAGAAGAATTGTGAATCGCAATACAAACAAAGCCAGTGGAAGGTCTATAAGATTATTTTGGGGATTGACATAATGTTCTTGTTTTCTTGAACTTTTTGACATTTTAGCGTGATTTCACCTTCCCTCAGGTCGACAAGCTCCAAGCTTTGCTGAAAAAGGAATCGAACAGCGATCACCCACGGTTTTTTGTACCTAAGAATGACGGGAGTACCGGGAGGAAACATATAAATAGAAGAGATGTTAAATAGATTTCCGGTTGGGGGTCTTGGTGTCTGTACCCAGTTGAAAACCATTAGAAAGCAGGGAAATGTTAATTTCAAGAGCAAAAGATATGACAATAATTGAAAACACAATAGACAATATATATAACATTGGTAGAAAAAAAAAACACGTTTCTGGAAATGACATTTACATAGATCGTGGAAAAGTAGATACTACTACTAGAAACTTTATATATGAAGAACTAAATGGAAATATAGAAGTTACTTATCCTAAAATATAGAAAATACTGCGATGCATATTATATATGTGAACAAAAAAGTAAAACTTATACCTTTTGGAACACGTCATCTTACTGCAAAAAAACGCAATAGTATATAGCAACCAAGAAGGAAATGATGCTCAGACAATGTCTCCAATTAATACGTGTGAATGTTAATGTATACAAAGAACTCTCACACCTTACGTAATTCCCAAACATGCCGTTGCATCGACAATATACCAAGCGTGTATCAAACAGTATAGTGACTCAATTCATACGAGAACGAAAAATGGGGTTTAAAAATATCTATGCCGTGTCTTATTTCAGGTACACAAAATCATCTGACATCTGGCTCTGTAAATGCAAATAAAAGGTATTATAATAATTCACTGGGTGTAAATAACATTGATAATGTTCGAAATAGCATGACATATTGTTAAGCGTCATGCTACGCTATTTCGAACAATAAAAGGACAAATGTGACGCACATGCAATACATACATTATTAGAATACATTCTATTTGCACTTACAGACACATGTTATTTTACGTACCTGAAATGAGGTTAATCATAGCTATTTCTATACCCCGTTCGTTCGCGTATTATCTAAATTGTTTCATATACGTTACTTTTTTGTGTGCTTGTACGGTATAATATTGATACAAAGCGGCTTATTTGGGGTTTATATAAGAAAAAAATGTGGGGGTTCTTTGTATATAAAAACACTAAAATATATTAATGAATCAATCGTTTGAACATTTACCACAAAGAGCCAACGATATTGAACACGTTGATTTTCACCAAGTCACGAGCTAGCAGTGCGATTATACGAGCACCACAGCCATCAAAATTCACGCTTGTAGATGGAAAGATGAAATGAAAAAGAGTATAGTGGTTAGGTAGCGAAAACAAGTTATTGCCTATTGTGTATGTGTGTGTGTGTGTGTGTGTGTGTGTGTGTGTGTGTTTTACACACACACACACACAGTAGGCAATAACTTGTTATCGCTTTTTTTTCGCGAACTTCCCATCAATATGAGTAAACAAGCGAACTGCTGCAGCAGCAACAATAATCGTGATATGTTGTCACAAGCAAACAGGATGCAAACCAGAGTAAGCTTAGAATGTGAAATTGGCGGACGGCCGCGGTGAGCCCCGGGAGAAGCAAATCAGGTAGAGCAGGGAGCCTCGGCAACAGGTAGGCCGTTGTGCATCAAATAAACCAAACCAAACCAACCTCAAGCGCTTCCGGGAACTCCACGCAGAGGCTGCAGGCAAAACCTTTGGACAGCAATGGAGAGCAGTTGGTGGTGCTGACGGCAAACTGCTGGATGCGAGGATCCAATAAGAAGACTAGATATGTACAGGACTTTATTGGGCACGGCCACATTAGTGTTAGCCTCTCCACGGGTTATGTTGGAACGGGAGAGCAATCACCCAGAACCAGCATCGGTAAGAGCATGGTAAAAATAAGTTATTTTTCTTCTATTTTTTTCATGTGCTCTACAGAGAGAGAGAGAGAGACGGCCAGACAGATAGGTAAACATAGATATTACAACATGATTTCTTCAAGCTTTTGTACCCCCTTTCAATTCACCGTTTTCTATGACATATATAATATATTGTCCTTACTATAAGAGTGCTTATTGTAAATTCCATACAAACGTTAAACAATAATAGAAAAATGTTCATTTTCTTTGTGTTTTTTTATATTGTTTATTTAATCGTTTTTCATTCCTTGACTGATGACACGGTAAAAAAAAAAAATAAGAAAACAACTAACATAGTATTAATATCAATCGATAGGAAGAAATAGAGGCCTTCGGAAAGGAGAGGCTTTCGCATTGTATCGCACCTCTTGTTATGGTACAGCCTCGTTCAGCCTGTGTGACCTGCGCTGCCCTCTAGCGGGTAAAATCTTGCCGTAAACATTACTAATCACCTAGGAGTTATTGTCTTTTCAGCTGACCACTTTCCTTCTTTTGTTTCTAGTACACTGCATTCCCTTCTTGATTATCTGCATCAATTTCCAAGGAAACTGTTCCTAAACACTTCCCAACAAGGATTCTCTAAAAAAATGATTATGGATATTTATTGATAATCCTTAATTTCATTTCTCATTGACTATGTTCCAGTTATTATATATTCTCCCTTACTGCTCTGATTCACCCATGTGGGATGATTTATAGCCATCCATTTTTTTCCGGGAAACTGTCGTAAAAGAATCAGAATCATTAATTATATATGCCCTAGAAATACAGCAGAGTTGAATGTCCTAGAAATATTTTGTTTAACATAAAAAGGTCTGCAAAATAATTATAAACTAATTAGATAGTTTTAATGAATCTAAACTCATTACCACGATAGGTTTTGCAGCCAGCTTCACACCACCCTTACACTAATAAATAAAAATAAATAAATTACGGACAGAGGAGAGCAAGATGAGTGGATTCCTGTAGTTTCATAAATTTATGCGTGCGTGCGTGCCTGTGTGCGTGCGAGCGAGAGATGAAATGAGGAAACTGATTTTTCCTTCACTACGACTGATAGGACCCGGCAAAGCATGTCGCTGGAAAGCTATTGATCAAGGGACGTGGCGATAAATAGTGCCAAAGTGGTAGTAGCAATAATAATAATAACAATAATAGTGATGATAATAATAATAATAATAACAATAATAGTAATAATAATGATAATAATAATAATAATAATAATAATAATAATAATAATAATAATAATAATAATAATAATAATAATAATAAAGATATGAGTAGTGTGTTCTTCAATAAAAGATAAAACAAAATTAAACCGTATCCAGGACGTATGTTGTACTGACGCTTGCAATGATTAATTATTTACTGTCTTTTTATACTAACAGATTGATAAGCAATATAGCAACGGCGGAAAATATGTTGTCCTTTAAATGAGAGAATAATGGATGTATCGCTGAAGTGGTAATCTATCGAGACTCAAATTTTACTCCTGGGCCAACACACACACACACACACACACACACACACACACACTCACACACACACACACACACACACACACACACACACACACACACACACACACACACACACACACACACACACTCACACACACACACCACACACACTAGCCCATTCAGACAGACAAGGTGAAGGCCAAAAATCGTAAGACAAAACTACACGGACAGGCTGACAGGCGGAAAGACGGGCGGCGGAGCGAGGAAGGGAGACGTTAATGAACTCTAAAATCAGACTGAAGACAAGAATTTCCTGAGGGACGCACGAAAAGAAGGAACGTCTTGGCGTGATTTAACGAGAGAGAGAGAGAGAGAGAGAGAGAGAGAGAGAGAGAGAGAGAGAGAGAGAGAGAGAGAGAGAGAGAGATTGATTGTTTCTTTGTTAACATTCCGGATTGGATATTTGAACAGGTTTTTGTTTTCATACGCTCGGATCTCTGTCACTACTTTCTTTCAGTATTTCCTTTCAATTTGTTCCTGAACTATTTGTTACATTCTTTTTAGCACTTTTCATCAATATATTTTATCCCTCTCCATTTTTTTCCTCTTTTCGAGTTTTCCACTCATTCCTTCACGTATAAATAATTGGGGTAAATTAATCCTATACTCACTGTCCCTGTTCTATAACGTAACACTATTCTTATTTTCTGTATCCTAACTTTAGTCATTCACCTCCATTACTGAATCATTTATCCATTTTTTCACATTACTCCTTGCTCAGTCTGTCAGTCACCATTGTATTCTTTACCTTCCTCTCCTACCTGTCCATTATCGTCGATTTTCATTTCTCTTCCTTTGTTTCTCCTTTGCTTTCATGGGGGTGAAGGACTAAGGTTTGGATAAAGAAAATAAGAATGATGTGAAGTTATAGAACAGGTACAGTGAGCATAGGATTAGTTTACTTCAATTATTTACATGCTGAGCAGCGAGTAGCGGGCTTTTTTTTTATTGTTGTTTCCTTTTTTTGTGCCCTTGTGCTGTCTCCTTTAATGTAAAAAAAAAAAAAAAAACGTGAAGGGATGAGTTGAAAACTTGAAAAGAGGATAAAAAAAATCATTCATTCACTTCATAGGTTCAGTTATTCATCTCCCTCAATCACTCACCTGTTTAGCTTCCTCAGCCATTCTCTCATTTATTCACCCCCCTCAATCATTCACCTACTCACCTCCCTCAATCATTCTCTCACGAACTCAGTGACTCAAGCATTCACTCACTGATTTACACATTCAATACTCACTGATTTACTCGCTCATTTAAATTCGCTCACTCACTCATTTCTCTTAGTCAGTTAGTCACTCAATTTACCATTCACACATATACTCACTCGCACATTCATTCATTATCTCTCACTCATTCACTCACTCGCTCTCTCCCTCACATTTTCATTCACTCAACTTACTTAACTTACACTCACTCATTCATTGACTCCCCAACTTACGCATTCACTCACTAAATTACACATTCATAAATTCGCTCTCTCCCTCACACTTTCATTCACTCAACTTACTTAACTCACACTCACTCATTCACTGACTCCCCAACTTACGCATTCACTCACTAACTTACACATTCATAAAATCACTCATTCAAGTCCCTTCCATATTCTCACTCACTCGCTCTTTCACCCACTCTCCAAATTACTCATTCACACATTCATACATTCATTCAAGTCATCTCCATATTCACTGACTCACACTCAATCACTTTCGCTTACCGACACCTCATCCCTCGAGCTTCAGGCAATTACATATATAATGACAGGGATTTCGGGATTTGCGTCTGTCAAGGTGTAGCAGCTTTAATCCCTTCATCACCTGGGATTGACGAATTAAAAGTGATGTTCTTTGCTAAGACCTTTTTTTTGCGTCCTACGTGCATTATTATGAAGTCGTATTCATAATTATTATTTCGAAATCGGTACTCTCTCTCTCTCTCTCTCTCTCTCTCTCTCTCTCTCTCTCTCTCTCTCTCTCTCTCTCTCTCTCTAAGGGGTTGTATGGTGAGAGATGCTGATGTAAGGAGCGAGAGAGCACACGCACACACGCACACACACACACACACACCACTGCCGCATATCGAGCAGCACCGAGGCGTGGAAGCTTTTGGTGATGTTTATGACATTTTACTTTTCTCCTGCGAGTGATGCAGTAACGCTCTTAGTTCCTCCCTAAGCTTCCCGAGGCATAAAACGCACTGAAATGGTGTGGGGTGTTAGTTTCTTGCCTCAAGAATATACGAAATATAGACTTAAATGCACACAGCAGCAAGAGAAAGAACACCACGGATATAATGTATAGGGCCATTTTAGTTTTTAGTTTTAGTTTTACAGAAAAGGAAGCAGCGTAAGGGTGCAGAAAAAAACCCTCAATGGCGACGGAACTGCTATGAGGTACTTAGGATGGGAAAGGGGTCTGCATGGACACTTCTCAGGTGGGACCCCCGGGGTTGGCATGGAAAGGTGGGCTAATTGAGGCGTCCTCCAGCGGACACCCATATACCTGCCATCTCATTATTGGCTAATATAATGTTTCCATGATCTAAGTTGACAAGATCGCTACGGGGTAATTACGATAGCAAAGGCAGCTTCAGTTTGCGAAAACGTACCTTTACACATCAAACGGTCTGCGGAGAGAACGCAGCAGGCCGAGGCGAAACTTATCATCTGCGCCAAACACGAAACCATTTCTTTTCCTTCTGATACATCTTCGTTCAAACTTTTGCGTAACCTACTTCAGCAGGGAGCGCTTTTAGACGTTTCCATCTGCCAAACTCACAAACTGTATTAGGGTCTTCGGAAAGAATCTTCATCAGGGTGTCAGTTATGCCCTTTCATGTTAGATTCTAAAACTGTCCTTTCATACCTACTCTCTAGACATCCTTAATTCATCAAAAGGTCCGTCATATACATTCACTTACTGCGTACTGGTTTGCATTTTATTTCCTATTGACCTCTTGTAGGTTGCCTGAATTAAAGATTTGAAATGGGGCGACATTAACGTGCTGAAGAAGAAGTCGAAGACGAAGAAAAAGAAGAAAAAAAGAAGAGGAGGAGGAGGAAGAAGAAGAAGAAGAAGAAGAAGAAGAAGAAGAAAAAGACTAAAGCAATAAACGAAAATTGAAAATAGACAAAACAACCATCTGTAAAATAGGTAAATCAGCTCCCGAAGAGACGAGAGGAGAAATAGAAGGAGGAGGAGGAGGAGGAGGAGGAGGAGGAGGAGGAGGGGTGGGGGAGAAGGCGTTGCTTTGTGGCTTTGGCTGTTTGTTTGCATTTTTGGATGGGGAAGAAGCGCTGGCTGTTTTCTTTCCAAACTCTCAGAAGCGAGAGACACAGATATACAAGTCAACTTTTGCTTCGGGACATCTGACTCACTCATTCCTTCCCCCCCGGGCAAGTCACCGCCGGAATGCCGTTGCAACACAATATCTATGTAAATTTTCCAAACTCGCAATGCCTCCTCCTCCTCCTCCCCTTCACCTCTGCCATCGGTCGTGCAGCTGTTGTGTGCGTCACGGAGAACAAAATCATATCCTTTTCCTCATAGAATGCAATGTGTGTGTGTGTGTGTGTGTGTGTGTGTGTGTGTGTGTGTGTGTGTGTGTGTGTGTGTGTGTGTGTGTGTGTGTGTGTGTGTGAAGTACAGTTGAAAAGCCTGTGTGTTCTATATTGTTGAGGTTCTCTTCGCAAAGCTCTGATCCTGCCCTTGTGTGTGGCCTCTGTAACGCATGAATCAAGGGAGGCGGCGTTCAGCCCTCGCCTTTTGACTGTGTGACGAGGATTCATGTCAGTATGAAGGACACACCCTTCCCTCAAATCTATAACAGACTTGCGTATACTAATAAAAATATAGTCACTTTATTCGGAAAAATATGTGGAATGATTTAAAACTTATTGATGAATTACACGAAAATATACATATAAGTGTACACAAGGATACACAAGACATTAAGGAGACTATATTAGGCCAGGTGACCTATT
>NW_026112219.1:45000-47500 GCF_024679095.1 Eriocheir sinensis
GTAAACAAAATGCGTGCCTCTCTACTTCATCATTCGATAACGAGTGACACACAGCGGCCAGAACAAATATGAGAAAGTTAAATCAGCATCGCGTCAGATCAACATGCGTTAGGGTGATATTCGACAGCCCCCAACATACAAATTAAAGTGTCCCTAGCACTGGACCGAATTGACATATGCTGCAATAAACATGCAACAGGTGACGGCTGGGTTGTTGGTGCCTCCAGTATAAGGCCGCGGCCTGCGGGCTGAAGACGCGCCATGTATGTAGTACCGAGTTCATTAAAATGTGGGCAGGAAAATGAGTAGGAAAAGTTTTCCACGTAGTTTTATTTAACTTTCACATTTTCTTGTAAGAATTTCAGACGTGTAAGTTCGTTTTTTCTCTCTTTTTCTTTCCCACTTTCTTTGAGGCTCGTCCCGAAAAGATGGTGGTCGTCGGAGGAAACATTTTTGCTCGGCTGTTTTCTCTTTTAACTTTTACTCGAGGTACGCACTAATAACGTGTGCTGGAGGTACACGTAATGTGCTCTCTCTCTCTCTCTCTCTCTCTCTCTCTCTCTCTCTCTCTCTCTCTCTCTCTCTCTCTCTCTCTCTCTCTCTCTCTCTCTCTCTCTCTCTCTCTCTCTCTCTCTCTCTCTCTAATATGTTGAAGGACATCTCCATTAGCTCGGTAAAGAAGCTGCCTCAGAATACGCGGTGCAATTTCTTGTCTTCATTCGGAGAGGCTCAAAGGAAAATATAAACTAATAGTGATAAGAGCGACGAAAGTGACATTTTTTTCAGCCTTTTGAATTTACGTAAGATTTTTGCAGCATAAAATAAAATCAATTTAGAAATGTTGACGAGTAAAGATGTGTATGTCAAAAATGCCACAAAAAGTAGGGCAAAATTACACTTGGTTTCTGTTACCAGCAAATGGTAAAAGAAAAAAAAGATTAATAAAATCAAATGCCCGATACAAATGTTAAAGTTAAAGGGAAAACGTATGAATAATTAGAAAGAAAATGTCAAAATGAATTACACGAAAAGAATGGTCACGTACAAAGATTAACTGATATTCGCCTTTTCAATCAGTTTAATTAGTAGGGAGATTATAAAAGTGGTAGGCAGACTGTTCCAGGTCTTACCAGGTCTTTAATTGAAAATTTAGAAATCTGAGCTTAGATTTTAAAACAATTTACGAATTTTGAGGCACATATGTAATGGTTAATTGATGTAAAAGGCAAGACAAAATGGAAGGACGTAATATCGTGTACATAATTATTAAGCCACGTGCCTCTGTCTGCTGGCCTCGTTGCCAGATCTATGTGACATGCGACACTTATGAATGAGTAAGCATAAGTAAGGACGGAATACTGTCACATATGAATTTAATACAATAAACCAAGAAAATAACTGACAAGAAACATGTGTGCTGATAGTTACACCAAAAGATATAATCCCCTCGCATGAAACGGATAAAAAAGATGGCATCGTACAAACACTTCAGCCAGATACCATTCCATACAGTTTAACACCAGTTTCAAAGGACGATACGAACACACATCAGAGAAAATCCATGTAATACTCCTGGACTGAACACACACGATTGTTTATCATGAAGGCAACGGGCAGCCAATTCCCCTCAGGAGTACACATGTAACACGCCCAGTGGCACCGCGGCACATATGCTGGACAAGTTTATCTGCATATCTGAACGTCCTCGCGCCGGCCGGCCAGGCAAAGGGGTCCCCGGCGAGCAATAATGAACTCGTGTTTAGAGATTCAGTGTGTGTGTTTGTCACCTATTTGCTCTAGCCTGTATTCTCTCTCTCTCTCTCTCTCTCTCTCTCTCTCTCTCTCTCTCTCTCTCTCTCTCTCTCTCTCTCTCTCTCTCTCTCTCTCTCTCTCTCTCTCTCTCTCTCTCTCTCTCTCTCTCTCATCGAGGTAAATGTAATAAACTCCTAATTTGAAGACGCTCAAGAAGCTCTTTCATACACTAAGATACTGAACTCAATTTGGGTTGGATATAGCTTTTATTTAAATGTGTGTGTGTGTGTGTGTGTGTGTGTGTGTGTGTGTGTGTGTGTGTGTGTGTGTGTGTGTGTGTGTGTGTGTGTGTGCTCTGCTAATAAATAATATCTCTCTCTCTCTCTCTCTCTCTCTCTCTCTCTCTCTCTCTCTCTCTCTCTCTCTCTCTCTCTCTCTCTCTCTCTCTCTCTCTCTCTCTCTCTCTCTCTCTCACACACACACACACACACACACACTCACATGCACATTCGTAGGCAGTGTCAGCTTTAAAAAACTTGATGTCGAAGAGAGAATGGCGAGTGAAAAGTCTAAAAGAGCAGCAACTTCAGCTGCCTCATCCTGCCTCGCTCTTGGGCTGCCTGTTCGACGCGAGGAGAAGGAGGTGGCGGAGGAGAGAGGAGGAGAGAGAGAGAGAGAGAGAGAGAGAGAGAGAGAGAGAGAGAGAGAGAGAGAGAGAGAGAGAGAGAGAGAGAAAAAAAATTGACAG
>NW_026112219.1:52500-57500 GCF_024679095.1 Eriocheir sinensis
TGAATCAATCCTTAACCGGAAGATTCAAAGCACCTTTCCACTTCTGACCTTCTATCTGATCGCCAGTATGGGTTCCGCAAGGGCGTTCTACTGGTGATCTCCTAGCCTTCTTAACTGACTCTTGGTCATCCTCTCTTAGCCGTTTCGGTGAAACTTTTGCTATTGCGCTGGACATATCAAAAGCTTTTGATAGGGTCTGGCACAAATCTTTGCTTTCTAAACTACCCTCCTACGGTTTCTATCCTTCTCTCTGTACCTTTATCTCCAGTTTCCTTTCTGACCGTTCTATTTCTGCCGTGGTAGACGGTCACTGTTCTTCCCCTAAATCTATTAACAGTGGTGTCCCACAGGGTTCTGTCCTATCTCCCACTCTTTTTCTGTTGTTCATTGATGATCTTCTTTCCAAAACGAACTGTCCTATCCATTCCTACGCCGATGATTCCACTCTGCATTATTCAACTTCTTTTAATAGAAGACCCACCCTTCAGGAACTTAACGACTCAAGGCTGGAGGCTGCAGAACGCTTAGCCTCAGACCTTACTATTATTTCCGATTGGGGCAAGAAGAACCTGGTGTCCTTCAACGCCTCAAAACACAGTTTCTCCACCTATCCACTCGAACCAATCTTCACAACAACTATCCCTATTCTTTGACAACACCCAGCTATCACCTTCCTCAACACTAAACATCCTCGGTCTATCCTTAACTCAAAATCTCAACTGGAAACTTCATATCTCATCTCTTACTAAATCAGCTTCCTCGAGGCTGGGCGTTCTGTACCGTCTCCGCCAGTTCTTCTCCCCTGCACATTTGCTGTCCATATACAGGGGCCTTGTCCGCCCTCGTATGGAGTATGCATCTCATGTGTGGGGGGGCTCCACTCACACAGCTCTTCTGGACAGAGTGGAGGCAAAGGCTCTTCGTCTCATCAGCTCTCCTCCTCATACTGATAGTCTTCTACCTCTTAAATTCCGCCGCAATGTTGCCTCTCTTTCTATCTTCTATCGATATTTCCACGCTGACTGCTCTTCTGAACTTGCTAACTGCATGCCTCCCCCCTCCAGCGGCCCCGCTGCACTCGACTTTCTACTCATGCTCATCCCTATACTGTCCAAACCCCTTATGCAAGAGTTAACCAGCATCTTCACTCTTTCATCCCTCACGCTGGTAAACTCTGGAACAATCTTCCTTCATCTGTATTTCCTCCTGCCTACGACTTGAACTCTTTCAAGAGGAGGGTATCAGGACACCTCTCCTCCCGAAACTGACCTATCTTTCGGCCACCTCTTTGGATTCTTTTTAGGAGCAGCGAGTAGCGGGCTTTTTTTTATTAATGTTTACTTTTTTGTGCCCTTGAGCTGTCTCCTTTGCTGTAAAAAAAAAAAAAAAAAATTAGCAAAAATCTTGCACATTTATAAGATTTTGCTATTAGTATTACTATAATAATGATATTGTGATAAGAATTATAATAATAACAATAAATAATAACAAACTATGGAAGATAACAAATAAAAAATAATAACAAGAGCAGTAATAACAAAAACGCTTGCTAGCATTGCCGCGGTGGCTTCTTGAATAGTACAGTCTTGTCGCGTTGCTCAGCTCTCCATGGTCGTTAGAGCGTACCGGAGGTTGAGCCGTGGATGAGACGTCTCCCGGCGCCTTGTTTACCACTGCTCTTGGTGCACAAGGGTCTATTCGTCACATTTTAGATTTATTTTTTTCTAATTTTTTCACCGATTGATTAAGTGATGAAAAAGTATTGTGGGGTTCTTGAAAGGTCTGGACTTCCGAAAATCCCGTAAATTCTCAACAATAAAAAAATATAAAATAAAATATCTGAAAATTGAGTTCTCAGACTCACAGCCCCTCTAGTCACTTATATATATATATATATATATATATATATATATATATATATATATATATATATATATATATATATATATATATATATATCTATATATATATATATATATATATATATGTGACCAGTCACACTACCATAGGTTAAGCAAAGACCAGATGAACCTGCTCTTAAGTTTACTTAATGCAACAAGAAACTCGCTGGAAATTAAGAAATAATTAATTAATTCCAGGCACACAGCAACCTAGCTATCTATCTTAAAACATCCTATGCAAATAAATTACTTAACTGGAGATGGGCGAAGCGGGAGCCACACCTGATCTACCTCGTGGTCTGGAGCCCTGGAGTCCTTCTTCAGTCCTCTCTCGTTCCTCTCTGGA
Source organism: Eriocheir sinensis (assembly GCF_024679095.1). Classification (NCBI taxonomy): domain Eukaryota; kingdom Metazoa; phylum Arthropoda; class Malacostraca; order Decapoda; family Varunidae; genus Eriocheir; species Eriocheir sinensis. The sequence continues at coordinate 54,748 of NW_026112219.1, forward strand.
ACACGCCGTGCCCTCTTTACCTCCCAAGGGCTTCCCTTGCCTGCAGCACACAGTCACTCTGGACTTGTGGATACTACAGAGCTGGAAAGACCACCACGATGAACAACGTGGTGCGGGATGTTGGTGGGGAACGTCTAGTCGCGTTGGAGTCTGGGCGGAAGATGGCGGGGGGGAGCGGGCAAGACCCACAATCCTTAGCGCACCGGCCGCGGTCAATATGCCAGCTTTCGCCACACTGACATCTCGTTTTCTGTGTAACACTTTCGCTAAACGCCCTACGGCTATGGTTTATTATTTATTAATAACCTAACACCATGCACGGTAATAGAGGGTCATGCATCCCACTCATAATTCAGCTTTGGCAGCAATAACGAATATGATTTGAAATAGGTCCGCCTTCTAGTTTTCCCGCCTGTTCTGTGACTACTTCTCGCTCTCAATCAAAATGGCGGGGACTTCCGCGGTATTTTTCCACGGGCTATTCCTTAAATAATGAAATCGTGACAAATACTGCTCCCATCCTTTAATTCATACATTATATGTTTACTTGCATAGACAACTGTACATATACATACATATAGTGCGTGAGGCTCCGTAGTTTGATGTATTTCGTATTAAACCTCATGGTTCAACCTTTAACAACCCCGCTTAACTCGACAAATTATGTCTGATAATATAGAATTATGTATTTTCAATGAATTTACTGAATCAACCACGCTGACGAGGCCCTCAAATAAAATTGGATTCGCAGGAGCATAATAATTGTTGTAACAGCTGGGATACCCATTCGCAGTTCAGTTTCATGATACGAATACTCTTATAAAGCCAAGTTGGGCTTACACGATCAATCATGTTTGCACAACCATGTATGTGATTACAAAATCACAGGGTTGTACAAACGGTGAGGTATACACGGGAGGCGAAGAGGGTGCTGCAAACCCACCAAAGACACTTCCCGTGTCCTCACTTTCCGTTTCCCTATTGTCTCATTAACACCAAAGAGTAGTTCAGCATGCTCTCTAAAGACAAATCTTCTTATTTTCCACAACACACTACATACACGCAACACGTTATTATAAACGCAGTGCCTCGGAGTTCCCGTCTAAGGGGGGTGGGGGGGCACAATTACCCCAGCGTGAAATCTCCTTTTGGCTCCCGAACTGAGAGGTGTCTTGATAGCTCTTTCAACTTTTTCCTTATTAATGTCTGCAACATTTGCGGCCTTCGATCCAATTTCCATTCTGTGGGACACCATCTCTCCTCCTCTAAACCTAACCCTCTCTTCCTCACCGAAACACAGCTCTCGGAACCTATTGACAGTAATCTCCAACCCGTTCCCTCCTACCAAGGTTGTTTGATTTAAATCAAGTTGATTTAAATCACTGATTTAAATCAAGATTTAAATCAAATGATTTTTTTTTAAATCATTGATTTAAATAAAATTTATATTACTAGATTTTTCTTTAAATGTCATTGATTTAAATATTGATCTTATTGCAGGGCAACAATATATAATGGAAAAACAAAGAAAACACTCTAACTTTGATATCAATATTTTCCCTGTCAACTTCACAAATTTTCCTGAGCTGGTTAGTTCATTTTATATATCTTCTATCAGCTACACATGGTCCGCCTAGTGTCAGGAGCAGAATAAGACGTTGACCGCCTTTCTGACGGTATCTTGTTGAGGCAGAGTAATGGTTTTAAAAGTATTTTACAACAGGAACCACATGTTCTTTTATGTAACCAATTTCCAAATCATTGAGCCAAAACATTTAGTGCAACTTCAGTTCATGTGCTTGTTGCAATTGTTTTCTCATCTTGTCGACTTTGGCTGTATTAGATGCTTAAGTCTGTCCTCATATACCAAGTTTCTCACCCCTTGGATCTTTTTTTATATGCCTCGATGGTCTAGTGGTTAGCGTGCCTAGCTACCAGTCCGCAGGCCTGGGTTCGAATCACGAGCTGGGCAGTCAGTGTGATTATGAGTTAAAAATGGATTCTTCCCACCACAGGCTCAAGGGCCAATGCTACAGAGATGAACACTACCGCCACGCTCAGCCATACTCTTTTGGTTGGTCCCAGCCAATTGGTGGGGCAGGCAACTGCTTTATAGAGCCGCCATCTTCCTTGGCTAATTCACCCCACCCGGAGCTTCACTTGATCCTCTGTAGAGAGTTTCGCTGGAGAACAGGTTGATAGGCAATCACCAGGACAGCACGAGGGTAGTCTTGGGCCCCTCCAAACACTCAAATGAACTAAAGAAAAGCTATTGAAATGGACAAAAAAAAGCTGCTGTCATTTTTCTTTGTGCAATTTCAGTCAGGGCATGTCCAAAACATAATATGATCTGGTTAGACTGTTAAGAGACTAGACAAAGTTGTGGTGTGGTGCTGGCCAGTGGCTGGCTGGTTGCATCTGGTCAGTCTTAGGATTTGCTCAAACAGCCAACCAGGTTAGTTATGATGATGGAATATGATACAAGAATACTCCAACATATGTTTTAAACTAATGTAGAGAACATAGAGGTTAACATTCATTTAATTTTGTTCATAAATAAAAAATTAAAAAATCGATTTGAATAAAAAAAAAAAAGATCTGACTTCAGTAAAAAAAAAAAAAAAAAAACGATATTTTTTTTATTAAAAAAATCAACAACCCTGCCTTCTACTATCTCTACAAAAAAAAATTAAGCATGGATAAACACTTATTGATTTGCTGGATTTTTTTACGTCTTTCATACCGAGAAGATA
>NW_026112219.1:62500-70000 GCF_024679095.1 Eriocheir sinensis
GAATTGTTTTTCCGTTGTTTCTTGTCCTCGGGTTAGTGTGTGGCTTGAAGAGTTTGGAGTGATCAACACTGCTGAGCTTGTTCAGGTGTTTAAAGACTTGTATCATGTCTCCTCGCAGTCGTCTCTTTTCCAACGAGAAGAGTTTGAGTCGCTCGAGTCGCTCTTCGTAGGGCTTCGTCCTCAGTGATGGTATCATCTTCGTGGGGCCGGCGCTGTACTCTCTCAAGTAATGCAATATCTTTCCTGTAATTTGGAGACCGGAATTGCACGGCGTATCCAGGTGGGGCCTTACCAGCGAATTATACAAGGATAACATAACTCCCGGCGTCTTGTATTCGACGTTCCTCGCTATGACCCCGAGCAATGTAATGGCTTTCTTACAGGCGGACTTGCAGTGTTTTGTTTGTTTCAAGTCACTGCTGATGGTGACCCCGAGGTCTCTTTCCTCTTGCACTACCTGTAGTAGTTCGCCACCCATGTGATATGTGTAGTTGCTGTTTCTGGATCCGATATGCATTACTTTATATTTGGTAGTGTTGAAGGACATCTGCCATTTTTCTGGCCACTGAGTGATCTGGTCCAGGTCTCTCTGGATAATTTCGCAGTCTGCTGTCGTGAGGGCCTTCCCACCCACTTTGTGTCGTCGGCAAATTTTGAAGGAGTGGATTTTAATCCTATTTCTAGGTCGTTGATATATATGATGAAGAGTATGGGTCCCAGCACTGACACCTGTGGCACTCCACTTGTGACCGGGAGCCACTCGGAGGCCTGTCCGTTGAGTACAACTCGCTGTTTTCTTCCAGTGAGCCAGTCTTTGATCCACGCTGTCAGATTGTCGCCTAACCCCGCCGACTTAAGTTTCTTGAGGAGTCTTTCGTGTGGCACTTTGTCAAAGGCTTTTTGAAAGTCTAGATATATAACATCACTGGGGATATGATTATCCCAGTTTTCATAGATACGTTGGAAAAAATCCAGTAAGTTGGTTAGGCATGAGCGCTTATTCCAGAAACCGTGTTGAACATCGGAAATGATGTTGTTGTCTTCAAGGAACTTAACGAGTTTATCTCTGATGATCTTCTCGAGAATTTTTCCCGCCACTGAGATCAAGCTGATTGGTCTGTAGTTAAGTCCACGCTTTTGTCTCCCTTTGTGTAGATCGGTGTTACGTTCGCTTGCCTCCAGTCTTCTGGAACTTTGTTTTGTTGTAGTGTCAGATTATAGATGGCGGTGAGTGGCTTGAGGATTTGCTGCTTAAGTTCCTTGAGCAGCCTGGGTGACAAGTCGTCGGGTCCGGTGGACTTGTTTGTCTCGAGTTTATCTAGGTACTTTTTCACATCCCGTTCGTTAATTGTGCCAATTTCTAGGGGTGTGATTCCCATCGGTGGAGTAGGGCTCTCGGGTACGGACTGGATGTTCTCGACCGTGAACACAGACGAGAAGTTTTTGTTGAGGATTTCGACCATTTGTCTGCTGTCCTGTGTTAGTACGTCACTTTCATCTTTTAGGGGACCGATATTGCTTTTTTGTCTTCTTATTGGTTCTTATATACGTGAAAACCTTTTTCGGGTTGGACTTGGCTTCGCGTGCAATTTGCTTTTCATAATCGCGTTTACGCTGTAGAATGAGAGTTCTGCAAGCTCTGAGGCTTTGATGGTACTGTTCGCGTGCCTCAGCAGTGCTGTTTTCCTTTAGCAAGTTGTATTTTCTCTTCTTTAAATTAATCGCCCGTCGAACTTGGGTAGTCATCCATGGTGGACAAATGGCATTATTTGTTCTCCTAGTCTTCACGGGAACAGTTGTTCTCTCTACCTCTAGGAGTTTGTTAGGAGGAGGAGGAGGAGGAGGAGGAACATAAGGAAAAGGAGAAGGAAGAGGAGGAGGAGGAGGAGGAGGAGAAGGAAGAGGAGGAAGAGGAGGAGGAGGAGGAGAAGGAGGAGGAGGAGGAGGAGGAGGAGGAGGAGGAGGAGGAGGAGGAGGAATACCGTTGTCAGTTCTCGAGGAGCGGGGGCGCTATGGAAAGTCAACAGTTGGAACAGTTTTCACGCAAACAGGAGAAGCCCGTGTTATGAATAATGGATAATTCTGTCAAGAGGAGGAGGAGGATGGAGAGCAGCAGCAGCAAACGGCGGAACTGGAAGAGCAGAGCCTATAGAGAAGAAGAGGAGGCGGAGGAGGAGGAGGAGGAGGAGAAGGAGAGGAGGCGGAGGAGTTAGGGGTGGGTAAGAGAAGAGGAATGTGAAGAGGAAGGAGGAGTATAAAACGAGGTCACTGATGATTATTATTTACTGTATCTGATTGTAGTGAATCTGGTAGTCAGTTCAGGACGCTTCCCTTTCTCTGCAAGACTCTTATTTGTTACATAAGGACAAAGACTAGAATAGACACTCCTGTGATGCTTGGAATCTATATGAAACCGTCTGCTTTATATATACGTAGTTTTAATATTCATATACATTTCTATCCTGACATTTGCGTTTCATAGAAGGATCGTGCAATTGGAAAAGGTCATGGAAAATTTTCATATCGCATTTCCGGTATTGGTGAATGCTGCGTGTGTGTGTGTGTGTGTGTGTGTGTGTGTGTGTGTGTGTGTGTGTGTGGGGGGGGGTGTGTGTGTGTGTGTGTGTGTGTGTGTGTGTGTGGGAGTGATGTAGATAGCTTCAGGGGCTCTATGTGGGGCATATATTAACATCAGAGAAGACTCCTCCATTCCCCCGTTAGGATTAGATGATATCGTTGACCTCTCTCTCTCTCTCTCTCTCTCTCTCTCTCTCTCTCTCTCTCTCTCTCTCTCTCTCTCTCTCTCTCTCTCTCTCTCTCTCTCTCTCTCTCTCTCTCTCTTGCAGACGACACAAAGATTGGTAACTCGGTTCTCACTGACGAAGACAGGCAAAGCCTCCAAGAGGATTTGCACAAAATTTCAGCTTGGTCGGATAAATGGGAGATGCCCTTTAACGTAGACAAGTGCCAGGTCCTTCAAGTTGGAACAAAAAATAAGAAGTTCGATTACGAAATATGCGGCGTTAAACTCACAAGCGTTCAATGCGTTAAGGACCGGGGGATTAAAATCGCGTCTAACCTCAAATTCTCACATCAATGCATCGATGCAGCAAATAAAGCGAACAGAATGTTGGGCTTCATTAAAAGAAACTTTTTATTCAAGAATAAAGATGTAATACTTCCGCTCTACAATAGTTTAGTCAGACCCCACTTGGAATATGCGGTACAGTTTTGGTCTCCCCACCATGCAAAGGACATTGCTAAACAAGAAGGTGTTCAGCGTCGAGCAACAAAAATGATCCCTTCCTTGCGCAATAAATCCTACGAAGAAAGGCTTTCTACCCTTAACATGTTCTCTCTTGAGAAACGTCGCCTCCGAGGAAAACTGATCGAATGATTTATGATACTTAATGGTTTCACGAATGTAGACAGAACAAAATTGTTTATGATCGATGACACTTTGCGAACGAGGAACAATGGCACAAAACTCAAATGTAGACAAGTAAATTCAGACTGCACCAAATTTTTCTTCACCAACGTTGTAGTGCGAGAATGGAATAAGCTCCCACCATCAGTGGTCCAGTGTAACACGATTGACTCCTTTAAAAACAAGCTCGACCGTCACTTCCTTCAACTTAATATTAACTAGAGTAGAAAAGCAACGTTTTGGAGCCATCTGATTAATGTAAAATCACTTAGGTTTGGAGATCACCTAGTCTGGACCATGGAGGTCTAATAGTCTGATTTTCAGATCTCTCTCTCTCTCTCTCTCTCTCTCTCTCTCTCTCTCTCTCTCTCTCTCTCTCTCTCTCTCTCTCTCTCTCTCTCTCTCTCTCTCTCTCTCTCTCTCTCTCTCTCTCTCTGTAGCCCTAACAAGTTAATTATGGCAGAATGTTACGGGGCAAACTATAAAATAAACTTATCACAACCGAACCAAAGACCTTTTATATGGCGCATCGGGTGGATTGATATTGTCCTTATGGTGCCGTAAGATATAATAGGCAACAGAGACAAAGTCGAGAACGGATATGTACGAGTTCTGTCTTCATATCAGTTTATGGAGATGCTGCCCCCACGGTCAGGCTGAGTCAGGGTCTTTCGCAATGGTGCCAATGGAATGGAGCAGCTGCGTAATCTCGATATATTGTAAATTTTAGTTACAGTAAAAATGAAAGGAGAGGGAAACAGTCGAGGGTGTCTCTTCCTGTCAGGCACATGGGAGGCAAACATCTCCAAGCAGCGGAAGAGACACATACACTGGAGACTGGCAGAGGCAGAAAATAATCCGTTGAAGCGACACTGAACGCGAAACATCATCAAAGTTGATTTATAAATATGTAGAATATGTAAATTAAGATAGGCTTTCTAAAGATGATAGGTAAAGAATCAGTGGTGAAAAGGTTTATGGGTATCAGTTTAGAGGGAATCGTTATATGAAGAAAAAAAAAGTCACGTTTATAGCGCGATGATCGTAATGTGAGATTGAAATGAAACATGTGTCAGATGATAACTATCTCTCATAAAACATACGAGCTTCCGCAGAATTATCATCCGTTGCCTTTACACAACTAATACAACAACAACCATCTTCCCTAAAAACAATGCATATCTACGAAAAAAACATAGTTTGTGGAATTTACAAAACTCGAGGAAACACATGGCAGTTAAAAACACTTTTGTAAATGTTTGGTGTGGAGAAAATTAGGTAAGGAAACTACATGCAAAGTGTATGAAAGAAATGCAATTCCAACTTGCTGTATTAAACTGCAGACTGCGTTGTACAAACATGGACGTGTTTTTCAGCTTAAAATCGTAGCTAAGAAAATTGCTTGAGAAGGGAAATAATATTTATGTGCTGCTTTTGATGCAGTTACAACCAGCTGTTTCACCATTTTACGAGTATAAGAATGTTATGCAAAAGAAAGTTTAGCACACATATAAAAGCAGGTATGTGTTATTTAACAGAATAGTTTTCTGATTATTCCTACCATGAAATTAGGGAGGCGTGAATGAGGTTTGACAGTATTTACTTAGAGAATAAAAAGGTTTAAAGAAAATCATAGATGTACTATAATCTCTTGTCTTTTTGTGAGCAGCGAGTAGCGGGCTTTTTTTATTATTGTTTACTTTTTTGTGCCCTTGAGCTGTCTCCTTTGTTGTAAAAATAATAAAATAAATGCGAGAGAAATGGATGGATGCATGATTATCTATCAATCTATCTAGTAAAAAGAATAGTGGCACAGGATACGAGTTTGAAAACAATGCGTGACTTTGCTGAAGGATCATTATAAACATTGGGAGATGTAAACAACTGAATATATCCCCTAGTAGAATAAAGCACCAAAAATGTACTCGAAAAGAAAAACGCAGAACAAGATATTATGGATATCAAGCTGAGGGAGCAGAGAAGACGGTTTAATAATGACCAGGGCTGCTTACTTACTTACTTAGTTTACTTAGTAATGTCTAGAGGCCAATGCGTGCTCCACCGCTGGACATTCTTCAGAGTCATAGACGTTGAGCATAAAACACAATAGCTTTAATCCTAACACAGCAGATGTTACGAGACCTGAACTTCATCTGGCTCGTCATGACATAAGGGGAAGGTGAACGGGGAAGAGGAGGAAGAGGCGGTGACGCTGGCAAGTGGTTCGTGACGCCGGGACGTGCGCGGTCTCTGGCCTGTGGCATTTGGACAACATTAACTTACTAAGGGCCGTATTACTAAACATTTCGTCGCCCAAGTCACATATTTGACAAGGTCTTCCTAGGAGTTGTGGGCATTTCCAGTAGTTTTATGGCCCTGGTGGTAGTCTGACCCTTCTTCTGTGCCGTGAACCTAAAGAAACACTCATTATTACCCGATTGATCCCCTCTTTGACCTTTAGAAATAGCTGATGTGAGAACCGAAACTGTCTTGTAATACCGACCTAAAAGTCTTCATACCCATTTAAGATTTTCTGTATACGAGATTTTAAGAGCACAAGGCAAGGATAAAAATTCATCTCTACTTACTGCCATATGTCCTGTAAAACAAGGGCACAAAAAATAAAACTATCTCCATTTCTCAGCTTGCATAGTGAAAGCATTGAAGAGCAAAATACCAACACATTTTCAGTTCATGTATTATTAGTTATCATAGTTATTATTATATTATTATCATCATCATCATCATCATTATTATTATTATTATTATTATTATTATTATTATTATTATTATTATTATTATTATTGTTGTTATTTTTATTATTTTTTTTACTGGAATTATAACTATCATTATGACAAAAAACCAGTGTATTTTTACATAGAACTAAAAAACAAAATATTGCTAAGACATAATGTCAATATCAAGTGACTCCCTCGTATGCATTCTCGGCGCAGCGGCGGGACGAGAAGTACGCACCGAGAGGGAGTCAGCCTCGGAGATCACCAGCATAAGCGAGGAGGGGCTGAGGGCTATCGCTTGCATTTAGGATGATGGATGGAATATGCATGAGAATGTGCAGTAAGCCCTGTGCACGGGATCGCATGGGAGGAGGAAGCAAGCAGTTAGTTAAGAAGGTGAAAGATGAAGAGGGGCGCAACAGACCAATATTCCAGGGGCGGGATATATGTAGAGAGCCGGTCCGAGGAAGATTAAAATTGATGAGGTAATCTGCTTCTGAACGGGTTATTGTTACATTTATGATATTTGAGTTACTGATGGCAGGAGGCAGCCCCAACTCGCGCCGCGAAAATATATCGTTACCCACTTCACCGAAAAAAGTGGTGCTATAAGCCACTGCCAGCTTTATCGGCGACAAAATTTAAATATTATTCAATAGATCCATAGAACTTTATTCCCATATTTTGCGGATGAATATCGTAAGCGTGATGCAGTATATCATTAGTCACATTAGTACGAATTTTGTTTTCACTCAAAAGACTGAGGAGCTCAGTTTTGTGCCGCCCGTTGTTTTTTTTTTTTTTTTTTTTTTTTTTTTTGTTCGCCTATAGCGCCGGCAGGATTTCTTCAGGGGCCTGATGGTCGGCTCAAGCCCGTCATGGCGCAGGCAATTTTTATAGTGGCGCCATTTATATTTATTATGATTATTATGTGCTGGTAATGACCTGCATATGCACGTTATTAAGCACTCCCCTTACTGAAGAGCGCAGCGTTATTTTATAGTTGTTAGGGTTTGTATCCCAGTTTTGTTCTTACGGATATTTACGCAAACTATGATATATTCTTGTATATAATAATCATGTAGGTTTGGGACTTTTGACGAATAGCATAGCAACAATTTATGAAAATTGAGCTTTCGAAAACACTGTTTAGAAAAATCCATAACATATCTATAAATATGAAAGGTTGAAAGGTAACTCTCTATAGCAAGCTTTGCGTCACGGTTTGATGCAGGTGTCAACACTAAAAGCCAACGATCACAGCGGCATATATATTTCAAAACGGTTAATTGTTATTTCAGCAAATGATGCCTGAAGACTAACGTAGACTCCAGA
>NW_026112219.1:75000-92500 GCF_024679095.1 Eriocheir sinensis
ATCTACTTCATGAAAACTTGTGCTGTAAAGGATATTGACCTTGTCCTCAAAGCATGGTAGGCAAAATATGGAGAAACGGAACTACCTAACTACGAATTAAAATTATTAAACTCACCAAATTAGGGTAGGCAGTAGCTGAGTGGTTAGCGTGCGGGCTCCGCATTCACCGCGTGATGGACGACGCGGGTTCGAATCCGCCGCTACCACCTGAGATTTTTCAGTCACCGCCGAGTGACTTAAAACTACCCACATGCTATCCTGAAGACCACCCATCAACCCGGACTCTAAAGGAAACTGTCCAAGTGAATCAAGAACGAGCTCTGGGGGGCAGCAAGAGGCAAGAAAAGATGGAGCCACTATAAAACACTTGCCTGCGCCATGACGGGCTGGGGCCGACTATCATCGAGGCCCCTCAAGAAAGCCTAACGGCGCTACAGGCTGGCACGTAAAAGAACAAAAAAGTAACTAACTACTACTTAAGGAGATGATTAACAACAATCTTCTTACCTAAAAGCTAATATTTGTATAGCATATTTTTTTTAATTATTATAAATTGTAGCTTTACTAAACCGTAAACTATACACTCACTGAATACACCAGTTAGCCATTGGAATGTTACAGATGGAAAATATGAGGTGTTCAAATAGCATGAGTGCGAAAAATGAGTGTTTTGTTTAGGGAAGAGGGTATCATTCTCAGCCATACTTTTTTTCAGATCCTCCATTACGAAAGCGAAGGTTCAACATCAAAATAACTACGAAGAATCCGAAATTGCTTTGGGTAGTGTTGGTGAAACGTAGAATGAAGAAAACATATATTGTGATATCTGCATGAAAATTTAGCGGGTGTGCTTTCCAATACTGGTGTGTGTGTGTGTGTGTGTGTGTGTGTGTGTGTGTGTGTGTGTGTGTGTGTGTGTGTGTGTGTGTGTGTGTGTGTGTGTGTGTGTGTGTGTGTGTGTGTGTGTGTGTGTGTGTGTGTGTGTGTGTGTGTGTGTGTGTGTGTGTGTGTGTGTGTGTGTTTGTGTGTGTGTGTGTGTGTGTGCTGTACCACCGGTATTGGTTTGCGGAATTAATTAGTCAATTTAGTTACATGTACGCCATTTTTGCAGAGAACGTCTTCCGTTTTATCTGGCCACTTCGATTCAAAACATTATAGGATTACAAGGATTGAATTAGAGTTCACTGAATATTTCTTTTAAATGAAGAAAAATGTACGACTGCCATGTTAACTGGTTAATATTGAAAAGTTGATCTCTTTTTTACTCGAATATATACTCTAGATTTTATATATCAGAGTTACTATTGTTGGCCGCTTCCCGCGATAGCAATGTTGATTATGTTTTGTTTTGCTGAATTGTCAATGAGCTGAAGATAAATTTAGCAACGGAACACAATGTAAGTAGCATTTTTTATTGTCTCTTGATGACTGAGTACAGATCAATCTTATTGGTTCTAAAATGGCATGTGTACAAATATATGATTTTATGTATGTATGAATGTAGATAATATATATATATTATTTATGTACTGTGAATGTATGTAATGTATGGATGGATATAGGAATGTATGTAAATATGAATGCATGTATGTATACGTGCGTATACAGTCAAACAGATAGAATTGAACAGTCAGACAGACAGACAGACAGACAGACAGACGAAAACCGCAAGAACCCACACGGTCCTTCGTCTGCCTCTTCTAGTCTCAACAAATACACAGATGCGCAGACAAAGGCACACAGGCCGAAAGACATGAAAAATGGGTGTAGAGAAGGCCAGCCAGTCAGAGGCAGGGACACACGTAATGTGCCTGGCAACACACGGCACCGTTCATGTGGTGGAAGCTGCACGCTTATCAGTATTTGGGCCAGCCAAAAAAAAAAAAAAAAAAATCCCCAAGGCGATGTCTCGGTGGGTCAATTTACCGCCAGTTTCATCGTTTGGGTTTTATCTCTCAAAAATGATTGAACATAACACGGGAAACAATAACAGACGGCCAGGTGGGCGCGGCAGGCTGAACGCACCGCCGGCCCCACTGTCTCGCGCCGCCGCCACACCAGCTCAATGTTTGTGTTTAATTTTCACGACAGCCCCTACGGCAGCATGACGCAGGAGAGAGAGCGGGCAGCAGTGCCTCAGATCCTCGTCCCAACGCTCCGGCTCCGGTTAGTTTAGAGAGATAATTACAGTCAGGGCCAGTCAGCGAAGGCGTCCCGGATGTTAGAGGACCAGTGTGATCTGGCGCATCAAGGTTTAAAGAAATTCATCACAAAGTATATTATTTAAAGGAGTTTGTGTAGCATTGCCCATAATATACACTTGACATTCTTGGCTTAAATAACCTCTTAAATAACCATAAAAGTGTGTGTCGCGTGAGAGTTATCACTGTCGCCTCTCCGTCGGCTTCAATGTTATGGTTTTATTCCAATCTTGTTTTTTTTTTATCCAATGTGAATATTGCTCAATACACTGAATACTGCTAACAATATATATACCTTAGTGCTACGAATCGTAGTCAATTTGTTATCACTTACGTAAGTTGGCAGTAAGTTGAATTGCTTTGCATTCTGTGTTGTTGCTTTGAATGTGCCTCAGAATGTGTTGGAAATTTTATTTGTTTTAATGTTGTGTAATGCGCATTCTATGTGATCATTACCAAATAGAGTGAGTGAGTAGTCGTGGCCGTGATCGGATTTGTTGCGTCTTGCTCCACGCGGAAAGTGCTTTGTCGACATGGCTGTCTGGGCCAAGGGCGTGAGGGATTTGTGTTACGTTTGTAAGGATTTCACAGGCGAGAAATGGATTGGATGCTGTTTGTGCCCTAAATGGTGTCATGTGCTCATTTGTCTGGAATTAAGCAGGAGAATATACCTAAAATTAATTGGATGTCCAACCATGCCTTCATAAATCATCTCTGGCTCCCAAAATTGAGGGGAAATTGGATGAATTCAAGCAAGAATGATCTAAATAAATATCTGTGGTAAAAGATGAAGTTGAATCAAGGGCTGAGAAGGGAAGGCCTGGGGTGGATCAGTGAACGCCCTTGCTGACCAAGCACTAAGTTGGGTTGAGGTGGCGAAGAGAGACAGGAAAGTCAAGAAGAATCTTCTATATGTGAAAGCTTCTACCCAGGAAAAGAAGGCAACAAATATGAAGGATGAAGTCTCCCAGGCATTGAATGGCATTCAAATAACTGATTCAAGATTCACAAATGGAGGTAATATTGTCATGAACTTCGATAATGAGAACACAAGGGCTGAGGCTGCTCAAAAATTGGAGTCTGTTGAGCAAATTAGTACAAGAGTGTTGGAAAGATGAAACCAAAGATCATTATATGCAATGTGCATAAAGAGGAGACTCAGGAAAAAATAAAGGAGACCATCTTAGACCGCAATGACTTCTTAGGCACAATTCAGGGTGTTGAGAATAAGATTGTGCTGATTTTTAGTAAGCCTACAGCTGGCGACCCAACTGTAAGAGAGCTAATTTACAAGAATCATGACAAGTTGAAATTAGAATGGGGAATATACACAGTGAGAGACAGATACCGTGCAATTATATGTTACCATTGTCAGAGATATGGCCATCTTGAGGCAAACTGTTTTGCCAAGACCAATGGAGAAGCCCCAAAATGTTTCAAATGCGCTGGCGATCACAAATCAAAGGAGTGCGCTATGGCTGAGAAGAAATGCATAAATTGTGTGAGGTACAAGAAGCCTGAAATCAACCACTCAGCGAATGACCAGTGTTGTGTAGTTCTTCAAACCGAAATTGAGAGAATTCGTCACATAACCGATCATGGCTATTAATTAGTGTTTATACTCAAAGACAAATTGTGTGTTAAATGTTCAGTGAGTTGGAAATAATTTAGTGCCCAAACACGGCCAAGTGACTATGATGATGCCAAGTTTTTAAAAGGACATCAGTAGGCTATTCATGAAAGCAATCAAGACTCACTCACTTCGACGTTGTGAATAAGTGTATCGAGAATTATTATCGAGGCTAACATCGTAATTGTTGAGTGGAGCGGGGCCTGAAACCTTATCAACGGGAAACGGTAAACGGTATTCTTAAAACTGAATGCTTATTGTTTATCACCACTGGAGAGACTAAACAGAATAAATTCAAATAACATAGCAACAAATAACTACAAAAGCAATTCCAAAGGTCCTCATTGGAGCAGACCATAAAGTGACTTGTGGCAGTCTAGTAACAACGAGTTAACGGAGTATGTGTAGCGTGTAAGTTGTCCATAGAAAATACTCACCTTCTGTTGGTTTTGAGGCCATCTCTATGTCCAGTTCTTGTGTCCTTGATCTATTCAGTTAAAATCCCAATACGATGCTATTGCTTAAAAAGTGAACAAATTTTATCTCATCTCTAATGGATAATATACAAAGCCATTTGCAGCAACTCATATGGACGTGCTACAATAATAACTGAATAAAGAATCCCTTAACAAAACTAGTATCTGCCTTACGTTCACTCGTGGGGATGTAGCAACAACAAAGTTTTGCTGGATATTCTTTCCTAACATTTCTCTCTTTCATTTTATTTCGCAATACTACACTATTTCAATATCATCTATCCTTCACCCATTTCCGTTCCATTTTCGTGAAGTTATATTCAATGTTTTCTATTTTAAAAGAACTGCGTGGCATTAGCATAAATATTCAAAATCATGAGCATGTAGATTTCCAGATTTGAAATATAATGGTGGAAGAAATAGTAATTCCAGGTACAAAAAATAAATCAGAATATAAATTTTAAAGAGTTTGCCTCACAAAAAGATATTAAATGTCAAAGTTCCCTCGCCGGAACCGCAACCACTCGAAAAATAATAAATCACGCCTTTTCCCACCAATGAGTAGATGTGTGTGTGTGAGAGAGAGAGAGAGAGAGAGAGAGAGGGGGGGGGGGTTGCGAAGCGATGTACCGCTGCCGTGATCTGGGATATTGAAGTATTGGGTGCGTGATGCACCGTTTTACTAGATTAGTATCGACTACAATTCGTTTGAGATCATAATTACCTTATAAACAGAAAACGGTTGGCTAAGGAACCTTGGATATTACATAGCATTACACAATTCAGAGGCGGTCATCGTTGTTGGAAAGAGTGACAACCAAAAAAGCAGTAGGTTAGAGATCAGGGCAAAAAGTGAAACCGGTGGAGAAACAAAATAAGAACGTTGGGCAGGATAAAGTACAACATCAACAGACGGAGAGATGTGGAAAACTTTAGGAAATGTCTTTGTCTTGCAGCGGACTAATACTGACTGATGATTACACAGTGCTATCAAATGTTGCTCGAGGATGTTAATTACATCAAAATGTATCACAGATCATTAGGGACCTCTCCCTTTCAGTAAATCCAATAACCCACTAAGTGATTGATTTAGCGGCGCATGTGTTGCTTACGTTACCTCAATCAGTTGAAGCCCAACTTGGAGCCGCCAGCGACTGCCAGAGCACACGAGGGTGAAGGCGGCGGCATACCGTCAGACAGTCCTTTGATTATCGCGGGAACAAAATTAAAATTTTATAACCTAGTTACAAAAAATATATAAAACTACACATATAAGCGCGCACGCACGTACGCATATACACACACACACACACACACACACACACACACACACACACACACACACACTGCTGGCCGGCCCAATGCGAGCAGACAAGGATCGACGCTCACTCCTTTCTGTGATGCAGCATCGTCCACTAACGCTGGCTGACGGCCACTGAGGCTCGTGTTCGATGTGGCAGCTCACCAAATGGTCAAGGTAACCTCGAAAAGCGTGAGTCAGTTCTGGGTGCAGCGTTTTGAAGACCGCCAGGCCCTGAGCCACACTGGCATGGTACTCACGACTCATTTATAACCTTTCGATTGTGTAACAAAAATAATTCAAGTTGCATAATTCGATACATGCACACGGCACTAAATCAAAACATTATAACATTAAAAATCGTTGATCTAGTGAGAGGTTTTGTTTAAAACAAGGTAATATAAAATTACCGAGGCAGGAAGGATACAAATGTATCATATGAAGAGCCACCACGACTGTCATTAAACCTTCACCAAACCTCGTGAAACCTACGACTAAATCAAACAAATAATCATCCAATGTATTTTCCCAAACCTGTAGAATGTTCCTCAGCCGTCATCAAATAGTTTTTTCTCGCTATACATGCAACTGCACACACACACACACACAAAAAAAAAAAAAAAAAAAAAAAAAAGAACTTATGAAGATAGCACTTCTTTTATATGTTTTACTAGAATATTCCTCTACCGTATTTTTTCCTCGTGCACCGTTCCAGGGGTGAGCCGAGTCGAACTGCTCGCCTGTACATAAGGAATCAGCTGGAAGCTAAGTTCTAGATGAAACAGGCCACTTCTGGTTTACCGCGGAGGGGTGAGTGAGGGACATCTGGCCTATTTTTGTGGGAGATGTAGTAGCACATGTGATGAATAATTTAGTTTTACTTTATGATCATCTGCACATAAGGTCAGTTAAGTGGAAGCTATGAATAAACCCAACAACCAAAAAGACGCATGTTACAAGTCTTCAGAGTTATGTACTTTGTACGTATAAAAAATGATGCTTTAGGAACAAATAGTATTAACATTTGTCATCAGCTGTGTACTTATTTTGTCTGCTTCTTTGTATCATACTTTAGCCAGTATTATGACCCATATTCTAAACCAGTTTAACGGAATTCGAAATATAATATAAGTCTGGATGTATATCCCGTGGCCATTCAGGGTGGAAGAAAATATCCTCCGAAACCCATTAACTTTTGCCGACGGACGAACGCTGCACAAACTTCGCCGCCGCGGGTTCGTTTTAGCTTCCTCTGCTACTGTGCCTTCCATCCTCCGTCAGCCCGTCCCCTCCGCGCCTCTTCCTTCACCAGACACCCTTCTGTTCCCTCTCCCATCGCACCTTCTCTTCCCCTAGTTTTATTTTCTATTGCCCCGAGTTTCCTTCTTTCTCTCGTCTCGGTCTCCCGTCCAGTTCAATCTATTCTCTTTTTCCTCCTCCTCTCCCTTCTGCAGCATCTTCATTCTTTCATCACCTTTGGCCCTTTTCCGGAGAGAGAGAGAGAGAGAGAGAGAGAGAGAGAGAGAGAGAGAGAGAGAGAGAGAGAGAGAGAGAGAGAGAGAGAGAGAGAGAGAGAGAGAGAGAGAGAGAGAGAGAGAGAGAGAGAGAGAGAGAGAGAGAGAGAGAGAGAGAGAGAGAGAGAGAGAGAGAGAGAGAGAGAGAGAGAGAGAGGAGAGAGAGAGAGAGAGAGAGAGAGAGAGAGAGAGAGAGAGAGAGGAGAGAGAGAGGAGAGAGAGAGAGAGAGAGAGAGAGAGACAGAGAGAGATAGAGAGAGAGAGAGAGAGAGAGAGAGAGAGAGAGAGAGAGAGAGAGAGAGAGAGAGAGAGAGAGGGGGGGGGGGGGGAGCATCAGCTGTGCTCAGCTGACCTATATTTGAGTCGTTTGCTTGTGGTTGCGTCACAGTTAGGGATGTGGGAACCGAGTACTTTCTGCAATCCGAGTAATTCGGTTTTGATTACTCTTGAAAACTGAGTAAATCGAGTACTGAATGATTACTTTGCTCGGCGACAGCTAGGCGGACACCTGATCGTACAGGGATGGTCAGCAGGCTAGGGGGGAGGGGGGGGAGGTCAAAGGGTTGAAAGAGATGAAAATTATTCATATTCGTCTGAGGAGAAATGATTTTGATAAGATTCTGTCTAACAATCCATGTGAAATTCAAACAATATTAATTTTCCTTCATATTTTCAAACAGCTACGTACAGTATTTCGATCATTTAGTCAAAATAAAGCAGAAGGCTCAAGGACTACAAATTATAAGACATCTGTCAATATATGAGGCAGCTAATTAATACACCAATACACGTAAACATATTCCGCGCCACCAGTGTTGCGCATGTTTTTGTTTTTTTTATCTGCAATTATATTTGAGTTTCATTTCCCACTGATGGTCTATAATGTGACTTACTAAATTCATTATTCCTGCTTTATTAGTCCATCATCGATCAATCAATTGAATCCCCCATATTTTGGGGGATTAAAACGAAAGAATAATTGAAATGGAAGAACCGAGTAAACCGAGTAGTACTCACTCAAATCCAAGAACCGAGTAAACCGAGTAGTACTCACTCAAATCCAAGAACCGAGTAAACCGAGTAGTACTCACTCAAATCCAAGAACCGAGTAAACCGAGTAGTACTCGGACCGAAACTCACATACCTAGTCACAGTCCAGCAGCAGCAGCAGAACCCCCATAACATCTCCCCAGCACCCATCGAGGACCAGACACGCACTCGACAATGGATGGCGTTGCTGTTGAGCCAGCTGACATTGCAACAAAGCATCAGCTGGGGAGGTCTTTTCCAGTGGCGATGAGACGGAAAACTGTGTATAAATACCCGTCCCGACTGCGGTTGCCGCGCAATATTTGAAATTTCAACGGTTTTCAATTCATTTTTGTCGGCGACAGACCAAAACTTGTCAGCGACACTTCGCCGACAAATTGTGACGTCATCAGTGTCGGCGACCGTCCGCGAATTTTTCGTGCAAAACGAAAAAATCCTGACTCCCCACGACAAACCCAGAGGGTCGCAGACATGTCGCCGACAGGACACGAATCGATGAAAACCATCATGAAAACCAATCACGACAACGCCACGATTGCGAGATCGTGGCGTTGTCGGAGACAAAGTTTGTATTTTCTCCTGCCTACGACTTGAACTTTTTAAAGAGGAGGGTATCAGGACACCTCTCCACCCGAAACTGATTTCTCTTTTTGGCCACTTCACTCTATTTAGGAGCAGTAAATAGCGTTTTTTTTTTTTTTCATTATTTTTTTTTACGCCCTTGCACTGTCTCCCCTGCTGTAAAAAAAAAAAAAAAAGTTTAGTAGCAACTGGACTGCATTGTACGTAACACTAATTTCCACAAAAAATGCGTGAAAGACTTGTGTACTTTTCAAATATTAAAAATTGCAAAGATGGTATGCAGACGCCTTACGAGTATGTAGCACAAGTTTTGCCTCCCTTGTCGGCTTGTTCCTCTCTCGTTTACGGGGTGGAGTATTGCGAGTTTTCTTTGCTTTAAGTTGTTTTCCTCCAGGCTTGTTTACCATACGGCCAAGACAGAAAGCCATTGTTATGACTGATGCTTTGAAAAACTAAGTCATGAGAAAAGAACAATAGATAACATTTTAAAACCTTGTCCACAGCGTCGGAAATTAGGTGAAATTATCAGCGGCAGCACAAAAAGGGGCGGCGGCTCATGTGTTAATTTTTCGTAACACCTGAACTATGACTTTAGTCTTCATACTTGCAAACTGACTACCAGCGAACTACTACTGGCTGTACCCTCCTGTTGAAAACATAGAGGCAACGTCTAATATATGCAGTATGATACCATAGGTTATCTGAGATATTAATTTATGAGATATGTGAAATTGGAAAACATTCTTAGATATCAGTACAGAAAGTAACTTTGAAGCAAAACAAATATTTGACAAATAAGACGCAGTAATATTTTGTCTTAAGAGCTCGGATACAATAACTAGGTTAGAGTAGATTGTAGATAAACCATAAACAGGAGTTCATGTGCTAAATTATGCAAGAAAGTTTATTTTTCTTTATTTAATCAAGGAAATTAGCAAAATAACCCCAAGTTTACTGATTTCCTAACGTGCGAAAACATATGCAATCACTCATGTCTGCAACAAAACGGCATGTTTCCTCACGTGGAGGACCAGTAACTATATTCAACTCCACGCATCTTGATAAGTACAAGGCAGTGAAATCTAGGTCAGAGAGATAAATATGTAAGTAAGAGGGACGAAGCACTCAGGTGTGTCATAATGTTCCACGATTTTATATGACAGTGGTAGGGTCAGAATTACTTACTGTGATTGTGTTCCCTCTTGTGCAAGTCTACATTTCACTGGCGAGTCGGCAACCGCTTGATCCACTCACGTTGACGATCGGGTTCGCCAGTTGGGGCACTGGGTCGAAGTAATTTGTTTTATTATAATTATTCTCCAGTCTGAAAAAACAAAAGATGTCTAAATTTACTTCATCTCGTTTTGGGACATAATAATTATCTATTTTTAACGGTCATTGACAGTTTTCATTTAATCTAGTAAAGAGATCGTAAAAAAAAGGCATCTGATTTTAATTTATCTCGTTTTAGGACATTATACCATTATGTTAAACTCCCATTGCCAACTTTCACGTAATCTACTAAAAAAAAAAAAATCATATTCCGCCCAAGGAAGAAAATGTGTTATTTTCCATTATCCCACTGTTCAGTACAGGCTGCAAGGCCCAGGCGCAGGAACAGAGGTGAACCGGGTCACCCCGTCCACGAAGAAGCCGCACGAGAGCCACTCCTCGCGGCTTCCTTATCAATGACGCGCCAATTACAAGGGACGAACCGTGATAAAATATTACATTCAATTACTTTGTTAATACAACAAGCACTTAATTTAAAATATAGAAAGAGAGAAAGAAAGAAAGAATGAGAGAAAGAAAGAAAAAAAAGGAGAAAAGAAAAAAAGAAAAATATAAATGTAGAATGAAAAAAGAAGAAAGAAAAAAGGAAAACAAGAAAATATAAAAATAATAATGATAAAAAACTAAAGATAAGAACAAAAATAATAAAAATGATGATGATAATGATGATTGTAATAATAATAATAACAATAATAATAATAATAATAATAATAATAATAATAATAATAATAATAATAATAATAATAATAATAATAATAATAATAATAATGTCAGTGTGTGTGTGTGTGTGTGTGTGTGTGTGTGTGTGTGTGTGTGTGTGTGTGTCTAACTTAGTAATTCATACACCTATCAGTGGCTTGAAATCTGACGCAAAGGAACTTCATATTTTTATCAAGGCCACGCGGGAGGAGGAGCAACGCCTGCATGGTGTTGCGTGATGAAAGCTAAACTTACGGTGCACTGACTTTCAAACAATCGAAACAAAGCGCAATGTAAGTTTATTTTATTGCCGCACAACGCCAGGCAGGCGTTGCAGATATTGCCAAAAAATTGTTCCCATGTCCTCAAATTCACAATTATGTCGAGGAGTTATTACGGCCACACTAACTAAGGCTATTTGCAGGATCTAGCGTACGAGGTCAGCTTTACAAACCCAGCTCTCTAGTACTACTACTACTACTACTACTACAGCTACTACAACTACTATTACTACTACTACTACCACTACTACTACTACTACTACTACAACGACGACGACGACAACTACTACTACTACTAATAATAATAATAATAAAAAAAAATTTATACTACTATTACTACTACTACTACTACTACTACTACTACTACTACTAATAATAATAATAATAATAATAATAATAATAATAATAATAATAACAGTAAAAATAATAATAACGAAAATAATAATTATAATGATAATAGTAAGGTCAATAATCTTAATATCAAAACAAAATGAAAATAAGAAAATACCGATAAATATTTTTCACGCCGTATATTAATAGCCATAGAGCAATCAGCACGTGTTGATTAAAAGAGGTAATAAAAAGTCCTCGTAGACAGACCTCGGCCGCTTTTGACGAAGGAAATCCTTTCAAACAAACCCAACACCAGACCTGCCATCCGCCGCTTTTTATTATTAGCCTCGAACAACGTCGCGTCGGAAGAAATCGAGAATCTGTTTGTCTCACCTGTGACGAGGAGGAGAAGGAGGAGGAGTACGAGGAGGAGGAGGAGGAGGAGGAGGAGGAGGAGACAGAGGAGGGAAATAAAAACAGGAAAAAAAACAAAAAAACAAGAACAAGGAGGAGTAGGATGATGATGATGATGATGATGATGATGATGATGATAATAATGTAGGATGATGATGATGATGATGATGATGATGATGATGATAATAATAATAATAATAATAATAATAATAATAATAATAATAATAATAATAATAATAATAATAATAATAATAATAATAATAATAATAAGAAGAAGAAGAAGAAGAAGAAGAAGAAGAAGAAGAAGAAGAAGAAGAAAAAGAAGAAAAAGAAAAATAAGAAGAAAAATAATAATAATAAGAAGAAGAAGAAGATGAAGAGAAAAATAAGAAGAGAAAAATAAGAAGAAAAAGAAAAAGAAGAAAAAGATGATGAAGAAGAAGAAGAAGAAAGAAGATGAAGAAGAAGAAACAAAAGAAGATAGAAAAAAAGAAAAACTGTGGTCTTTTGTTGCAAATAAAAAGAATACTAAGATCAAGGGAAAAGCGAAGATAAGAAGGAGGACGAACGATTGACTGAATAATTCTTCCTTGGCACCACAACAGATATCATACGATTTCCCAGGCGGAAAAGACGAGGGGGAGGAGGACGACGAGGAAGACGAGGACAAGGACGAGGACGAGGATGAAAAGTGAAAAAGAAAATTGAGAGAGAGGAAAGAGGAGTTGCAGTAAAGCAAGAGGAAACATGAAAGATCAGGCAACAGAAATATAGATAACGGTTTTGCCTGGATTAATGACGGTAGGGGTGGCGGTGGCTGAGTGGTTACCGTGCTGGGCTCACATTCACGGCGCAATGGACAACGTCGGTTCGAATCCCCACGCGACCAGCTGGGATTTTTCAGTCACCGCCGAGTGGCCTAAGACTACCCACATGCTGTCCAGAAGACCACCCATCAACCCGGAATCTAGAAGAAACCGTCCAGTGAATCAAGAATGAGTTCCGGGGGGCAGCATGAGCCAAGCATAACTGGCGTCATTATAAAAAATTGCCTGCGCCACGACTGGCTTGGGCCGATGGTATTATTTTCGAAGCACGTTGGTGTACTATTTTCAATTAATTTGAAGTCATTCTAGTGAATATGGGACCAGAACAGCCTTCCGTACCGTAGATGAGTCCTATCAACATCTAATTCAATAATAACATCACTCTCGGTGTCTTATATTACAATTATTTCACACGGGGCCACTTGGCAGCGCTTCACAGCAGCGCTGCAGCAACACAACTCACTCGTGACTCAATTTTTAGCAGCGCTGCTTCTCTCTCTCTCTCTCTCTCTCTCTCTCTCTCTCTCTCTCTCTCTCTCTCTCTCTCACACACACACACACACACACACACACACACACACATGGAAACGACTGGGTACAGCACCCGTTCCTTAACTCGCTAGGTATACCAACCATTTTGACTGTCGTGCACTGACTGGCGGTGTTGGGGGGGAGTGTCGAATAAGCATCGCTTCTCAGCAGCGCTGCTAAAATTGGGTAGGGCGTTAGTAGCCCTGCAGTCGCGCCACGCACGAGCTGCTAAAAAGTGGAGCGGCTGCAGCTACGTGTGAAAGTTCCCCATTGAATACCATGTATCGTGACGAGCAGCGCTACTTTTTGTGGTCGCCATTGGCGGCGAAGCCAACCACTTAAATCAGTCTGCAGCGCTACATTTTGGGGTTGTGGCTGCGTGTGAAAACCTCCATTCATCTCCATTACTTACCAGCGGCAGCGCTACTAAGTGGCCCCGTGTGAAAGGGGCCTAAAGGCCGCCTCTCTTGTTACTTCTTATAGGAGAACTAATTATTTTTATGTTGTAGGTCACTGCTGATGCTGACTTTGTCAAAGATCTGATTCGTCAGTGACAACCTGCAGATGCTTCCCACGCATGTTGTAGGTATAGTCGCTGTTTGTGGATCCAATGTATATAACATTACAATTTCCGATGAAAGCATTTGCCACATATTAAATCATTTAGTAATCTAGTCAAGGTCTTTCTGCATAATTTCCCAGTCGACATTGTTGGGAAACTTTATATATATTTCGGTGACATTTGAAAACTTTGATATAGAGGGTGTTAGTCAGACTTTTATGTCGTTGATCCTTATGATAAGGAAAATGGGTCTCAAGACTGACCCTTGAGGAACTCCGCTAGTGACAGGAAGTCCTTCGATACCTTGCCTTGAGTAAAATTCAATATTTTCTTCTATTAGGCCAATCTCTTACCGACTCAGTCAGATTTTCCCCAATACCTACAGATTGTAGCTATTTTTTTTTTAATGGGCGTTCGGGTGATATTCTTTCATTAACCTTCTAGAAGTCTAGTTCCATATACCACAAGGCAGTTGCTATTTGTAACATCAATCAGGAGTTGCTCAAAGATGCCAACAGGCCAATGATCCACGGAAGGTATGCCAACTTGATTGCCGTATGCCAATCTGGTACCATTCCTTATGACTGGATGAGGGAGCTGGTCGTCCCTATCTGGAAAGGGAAAGGGGACCGCCAGGACTGCAACGGCTACCGTGGTATTACATTCCTCAGTATGTCATTCAAGATGCATGCCCATCTAATGCTCATGCAAATTCGTAACTAGCAGCAAAAACTGCAGAGACTTGAACAGTCTGGGTTCACACCTGGCTTATCGACAACTGACCGTATCCTAGCTCTCCCCGTACTGGTGGAACGCCGACGAGTTTCGACAAGGGATGTGTGCAGGCTATATCGATCTCAAAAAGGCGTTTGATTCAGTGCATCGATTGGGACTGAGATATTCTGCGACTCCCTGGGACTCCTGGAAGGACCGTTGGTCCAATGACTGGCCTACACTTTGAATCTGAGAGTGCTGTGAATTATTGGGATGGTGGTCCAGCTTCTCGTGAATAAGACAGAGAGGCAAGGTTGTGTCCTTGCTCAATCACTTTTCTGCACTTGCACGAACTGAATATTAGGAAGAGTTATGGATCAAAGTCACTGTCCAGCATCTATTAGCAATACCACAATCATTGATCGTATTTTGAAGCTGCAATTCTTGAGAAGTCACTGGAGGTTCTGGTGATGGTTCTCGAGGCATTGCATGTGGTGGCGAAACCTTTGGGACTTCAGGTCTCCTGGGCCAAGACCAAGGTACAGGTGTTCGGAGGCTTGCTATATTAAACAGTGCAGTCTGTTCATGCGTGTGACGATGACAGTGATATCTTTGAAAATTTCGCCTATCTTGATGGCGTATTGCAGAACAACGGCGAAATTCGTCAAGAAGTCTTAGGGCAGAGTGACGGCCTAAGGCGTTGTGGACTCGCTCAGGACGAGTACATGACGTTATCGATACCTGTACAGAATAACAAAGATCCGGATCTTATTTGAGTCGGTTGTGTTCTCTATCTTACTTCATGGCTGTGAGACTTGGATTGCAACTTGGAGAGGCGGATTGATGCCTTTCGTAAAGTGCCTAAACAGAATCATGGAATATCGCTGGAATGACTGGAATGACGGCGATTACCCCGTGAGACTGATTCGAGGCCTGTTATTTGTATGTCCATCAATGGCATTTCCGGCCATATTGGTATGTGGAACGCTACCCAAAAGTCGACCCTCCTCATCGGGTTGTGTCTTTAAGAAACAATCCCGAGTGGAGGAGGCCCACAGAGCTCGTGGCTAGAGCAAGTCGATGAATCCTTCCATGGTGAACTTGGGATGGAAAGGGGGTCTATATAGAGATTTACTCTGAGAAACCACTGGCCTTGGCGTCGTAGGGTGGGTGAGGCGACGTCCCCCATCCTCCCCGCCAGCGTAGGTCCCTACTGAAATTATATATCCTGGAGGGGTCCAATAAGTTGGTTAAGCAGGAGTCCTTATTTCTAATAATGTGTTGGGTATCGAAAATAATAATATAATTCTCTAGGAACTCGACAGGTTTATTTCTAATACATTTTCTCAGGAAATCTTGCCTGCCATTCATGTCAAACTTATAAGACTGTACCTTAAGCAGGGTTGGAAAAAATCATGATTTTTTTCTTAAAAAAATCAATAAAATCGATTTATTTCATTTAAATCGGATTTTTTAATCGATTTTTTTTATTTAAATTATTATTTTTGGATTAATCCTTCTTAGTTTCCACTGATTATTTGTTTCAGTCTTATGAGGCCATTTTCTTGTAGTAAACTTGGCCAATGTTAAATGAAACCATAGTTTAATATACATTACCCAAGATGAGTTTTTCACATAAAAATCATAAATAGGACTAACAGTTTGTTTTTCTTTATGCTTTTGAATATTTTTCTTGTAGGTCTACTTGTCCTGTACTGTACTCAGGACAAGCAGACGATATTTTTCCTCGACAACTGGTTCACATATTCTTCCTTCTTCCTTATATATATATATATATATATATATATATATATATATATATATATATATATATATATATATATATATATATATATATATATATATATATATATATATATATATATATATATAATTTGACACATTAGATATTTTACTCGATATAACACTTGAATCATTTTGAATACAGTATATTTAATTTTGATTTAAATCATGATTTTTTTTTACTCTGATTTAAATCGATTTAAATCACTTGTTTTTTAAAAAAAACTTGATTTAAATCAAACCAAGCCTGACCTTCAGGCTGCACTACATACTTTTAATTGATATTGATGATACGTTGGCAATTATCCAGTCTAAGGGGCCTTTTATTTTAAAGTCGGGTGTATACGCTTTTGCTGCGCGTGACTGCGGTGCTCATCTCCGTCGCATTCGCCCTTTGAGTCCGGAGTTGTCACAGATCACCTTTCCAGGTTTTCCCGGGTACCCATTTCCTGACCAACCCGAAAGGGAGGCTGAGCAGCTGGGTGAGCTGCACGCCGGCTGCCCGTGCCGGGATTCGAACCCGGGTCCACAAATTCGTAGCTAAACACGCTAACCACTGTTCAACAGAGTTGCAATGACCAATTTCATCTGCTTGTAAGTGGCCTAAATTTATGTTATATATATATATATATATATATATATATATATATATATATATATATATATATATATATATATATATATATATATATATATATATATATATATATATATATATATATATATATATATATATATATATATATATATATATATATATATATATATATATATATATATATATATATATATATATATATATATATATATATATATATATATATATATATATATATATATATATATATATATATATATATATATGGGAGGCGGTGGCTGAGTGGACAGCATGACGGCGCCGCGTTCAGGACGACGCGGGTTCGCGCCCTGCTCGGTGCCACCGAGTGGCTTAATACTACCCATATGCTGTCCAGAAGACCACCTATCAACCCGGACTCAAGATTCTAGGATCAAAGATGAGCTCCGGGGGGCAGCATGAGCTAATGCGAGATGACGCCACTATAAACACTTGCCTGCGCCACAACGGACTGGGGCCGACCATCAGGCCCTATGAAGAAAAAAAAAAGCCTACCCGCGCCACAGGCGAAGAATATATATATATATATATATATATATATATATATATATATATATATATATATATATATATATATATATATATATATATATATATATATATATATATATATATATATATATATATATATATATATACACACACACACACAC